>NC_041399.2:117894534-118194534 GCF_900747795.2 Erpetoichthys calabaricus | reverse complement strand
CTTGCATATTGTAATCTTTTTAGTTAGCCAATAAAAGGTGTAATTTTACTTGACTTTTCATCCATCCATCCATTTTCCAACCCGCTGAATCCGAACACAGGGTCACGGGGGTCTGCTGGAGCCAATCCCAGCCAACACAGGGCACAAGGCAGGGAACCAGTCCCGGGCAGGGTGCCAACCCACCGCAGGTACTTGACTTTTCACTACATTCATAATGACTAACACGGTACAACACCCTAGTACTACAAGGTTATCTCAGTTAATTTTCTGGTTGTTAAAGTCCCACATTACTATAATATCTCTCTGTAAACATGCAATATTCCTAAAAAGAAAGCGAATTGAAATTACTGCCTACATTGGGCGGTCTATAAAATACTACTAAAATAAGGCCTCTTTCCATGCTCTTTCCCAAATGCTTTCCAGATGAAGCCATATGTCTTCACTAAGATGGGGCTCATCATTCAACTGAATAGGATTTGCACTTAAATTCTGTTGGATATAAGCAGTAACCCCACCTCCTTTTCTGTTCTGTCTATCCTTCCTAATGTCACACATGTGCACATTTAAGGCAATGTAAAAGCTCAGATAATGGCAATTTCCTGCTGGAACACAGGGGGCTACTGTTGACTAGCACCTTATCTCTTCCCTCCTCTGCAGACCGGAAGATTGACAGCTTTAACACCCTTGAGTCACTTCCGGTGTTCGCCTTCCTGGATCTGCCTCTTCTTTCCAGACGTCTTCACCAACGGGACTTCCACAATCATAAGTAGTCTGTTTTGGAGGCTCACATCTTCATCAACATTTTTCTCTTCTTCTAAAATGTTTATTTAAGTTATACAGAGTTTGACTACAGGGGCCCCAACTCTTCACAATTGTCTGTATTCTTTCTTACACTAACAAATGTGTATCCTTCTATGTTATACTCATCCCCATCTTTGTTATTTAGTCAGGTTTCTGTTATTGCTATAATATCATAATTATGCTCTGCTACATTAAAACTCCAACTCACTTGTTTTATTTTTGATGCTTCTAGCAATTACTTTTGCATTTAAATATTTGATTAGAACATTATTCACGGCTTCCATATTCTGGTCCTTTACAAATTACAGTGGAACCTCGGTTCATGACCATAATTCGTTCCAAAACTCTGGTCGTAAACCGATTTGGTCGTAAACCGAAGCAATTTCCCCCATAGGATTGTATGTAAATACAATTAATCCGTTCCAGACCATACGAACTGTATATAAATATATATATTTTTTAAGTTTTTAAGCACAAATATAGTTAATTAAACCATAGAATGCACAGCGTAATAGTAAACTAAATGTAAAAACATTGAATAACACTGAGAGAAAACTAACACTGCAATAGTTCGCGCTGTAGCGCTACCAACCACTGGCTAAAAACACTTTTTTTTAATGAGTTTTAAGCACAGGGAGAAAAAATGAGCATTTGAAAAAATCCGTAATTTAATAAACCACCAAGAAAAGTAACATTGCAACAATGCATGCTATGAACCGATCGCTGTAAACAGAACTGAAAACAAAATCAAGCCCAGTGCATTCTTTAACTGCCTTCCTACCTTATGCGTCCAGCTCTCTCTCTTGTGCTGCCTGTGTGTGTGCGTCTCTTTCTCTCTCTCTCGCGCTGCCTGAGTGTGTGCGTCTCTCTCTTGCGCTGCCTGTGTGTGTGTGTGTGTGTGTCTCTCTCTCTCGTGTGTGGCGCTCTCTCGCTCTCTCTCTCTTGCTCGTTGCACAGGAAATGCACAGGGAGAGACTGAACATGTACAAACCGAAAGGGAAACTGGCTTGTTTGTATACCGAGTGTGTGGTCATGAACCAAGGCAAAAGTTTGGCAAACTTTTTGGTCGTAAACTGATTTGTACGTGTACCGAGACGTTCGTGAACCGAGGTTCCACTGTAGTTCACTTGTCTGAGTCAGAACACTCACTCACTTCTGCACTCTTACACACATATATACGCACAGCTTGGACTCTGGAACCAATCTTCTTGAGAGGGGCTGGACTCTGTACCACTCTGGAGTTGCCCCCGGTGAGAGGCGCCGAGCAGGTGTGGGTATACTTATTGCCCCCCAACTTGGAGCCTGTACATTGGGGTTTACCCCGGTGGACGAGAGGGTAGCCTCTCTTCGCCTTCGGGTGGGGGGATGGGTCCTAACTGTTGTTTGTGCGTATGCACTGAACAGCAGTTCGGAGTACCCACCCTTTTTGGAGTCCCTGGAGGGTGTGCTAGAGGGCATACCTTCTGGGGACTCCCTCGTTCTGCTGGGAGACTTCAATGCTCACGTGGGCAATGACAGTGAGACCTGGAAGGGCGTGATTGGGAGGAATGGCCCCCCCGATCTGAACCCGAGCGGTGTTTTGATATTGGACTTCTGTGCTTGTCACGGATTGTCCATAACGAACACCATGTTTAAGCATAGGGGTGTTCATATGTGCACTTGGCACCAGGACACCCTAGGCCTCAGTTCGATGATCGACTTTGTGGTCGTATCGTCGGACTTGCGGCCACATGTCTTGGACACTCGCGTGAAGAGAGGGGCGGAGCTGTCAACTGATCACCACCTGGTGGTGAGTTGGCTTCGATGGTGGGGGAGGATGCCGGTCAGGCGTGGTAGGCCCAAACGTGTTGTGAGGGTCTGCTGGGAACATCTGGCAGAGCCCCCTGTCAGAAGTAGCTTCAACTCCCACCTCCAGCAGAACTTCGACCACATCCCGAGGGAGGTGGGGGACATTGAGTCCGAATGGGCCATGTTCCGTGCCTCTATTGTTGAGCTGTGGCCGTAAGGTGGTCGGTGCCTGTCGTGGCGGCAATCCCCAAACCCGTTGGTGGACACCGGCGGTGAAGGATGCCGTCAAGCTGAAGAAGGAGTCCTACAGGACCCTTTTCTCCTGTGGGACCCTGGAGGCAGCTGATAGGTACCGGCAGGCCAAGCGGAATGCGGCTTTGGTGGTTGCTGAGGCAAAAACTCGGGCGTGGGAGGAGTTTAGGGAGGCCATGGAGAACGACTTTCGGACGGCTTCGAGGAGATTCTGGTCCACCATCCGGCGTCTCAGGAAGGGAAAGCAGTGCAGTGTCAACACTGTGTATGGTGGGGATGGTGCGCTGCTGACCTCGACTCGGGACGTTGTGGGTCGGTGGGGGGAGTACTTCGAAGACCTCCTCAATCCCATTAACATGCCTTCCAATGAGGAAGCAGAGCCTGGGGACTCAGAGGTGGGCTCCCCCATCTCTGGGACTGAGGTCACCGAGGTGGTCAAAAAACTCCTTGGTGGCAGGGCCCCGGGGGTGGATGAGATACGCCCGGAGTTCCTCAAGGCTCTGGATGTTGTAGGACTGTCTTGGCTGACACGCCTCTGCAACATCGCATGGACATCAGGGACAGTGCCTCTGGATTGGCAGACCGGGGTGGTGGTCCCCCTCTTTAAGAAGGGGGATCGGAGGGTGTGTTCCAACTACAGAGGGATCACACTCCTCAGCCTCTCTGGAAAAGTCTATTCAGGGGTCCTGGAGAGGAGGGTCCGTCGGATAGTCGAGCCTCGGATTCAGGAGGAACAGTGTGGTTTTCATCCTGGTCGCGGAACAGTGGACCAGCTCTATACCCTTAGCAGGGTCCTGGAGGGTGCATGGGAGTTTGCCCAACCAGTCTACATGTGTTTTGTGGACTTGGAAAAGGCATTCGACCGTGTTCCTCGGGGAATCCTGTGGGGGGTACTCCGAGAGTATGGGGTACCGGACCCCCTGATAAGGGCTGTACGATCGGTGCCAGAGCTTGGTCCGCATTGCCGGCAGTAAGTCGAACCCGTTTCCAGTGAGAGTTGGACTCCGCCAGGGCTGCCCTTTGTCACCGATTCTGTTCATAACTTTTATGGACAGAATTTCTAGGCGCAGCCAGGGCGTTGAGGGGGTCCGGTTTGGTGGGCTGAGGATTGGGTCACTGCTTTTTGCAGATGATGTTGTCCTGTTTGCTTCATCAGGCCGTGATCTTCAGCTCTCTCTGGATCGGTTCGCAGCCGAGTGTGAAGTGGCTGGGATGAGAATCAGCACCTCCAAATCCGAGACCATGGTCCTCAGCCGGAAAAGGGTGGAGTGCCCTCTCAGGATTGGTAGCGAGATCCTGCCCCAAGTGGAGGAGTTCAAGTATCTCGGGGTCTTGTTCACGAGTGAGGGAAGAATGGAGCGTGAGATCGACAGGCGGATCGGTGCGGCATCCGCAGTAATGCGGGCTCTGCATCGGTCTGTTGTGGTGAAAAAGGAGCTGAGCCGCAAGGCGAAGCTCTCAATTTACCAGTCGATCTATGTTCCTACCCTCACCTATGGTCATGAGCTATGGGTAGTGACCGAAAGAACGAGATCGCGAATACAAGCGGCTGAAATGAGTTTCCTCCGCAGGGTGTCTGGGCTTTCCCTTAAAGATAGGGTGAGAAGCTCAGTCATCCGGGAGGGGCTCAGAGTAGAGCCACTGCTCCTCCGCATCGAGAGGAGTCAGATGAGGTGGCTCGGGCATCTGATCAGGATGCCTCCTGGACGCCTCCCTGGTGAGGTGTTCCGGGCACGTCTAACCGGGAGGAGGCCCCAGGGAAGACCCAGCACACGCTGGAGGGACTATGTCTCTCGACTGGCCTGGGAACGCCTTGGGATTCTCCCGGAAGAGCTAGAAGAAGTGGCCGGGGAGAGGGAAGTCTGGGCATCTCTGCTCAAGCTGCTGCCCCCGCGACCCGACCTCAGATAAGCGGGAGACAATGGATGGATGGATATTGTGGAAATATGTCCCAAAAAAGAAGAAACTCCACAAAGATAAAGTTTCGGGGAACGTCCCCATATATTGTCCTGCGAACAATTAAAGCAAAAATGCAAAAATAAATGATCAAAAGTCCTGAGAGGTAACAATTGACCAAGTTTATGGTAGAAAATGGCGTTTAAATACAGTAATGAATTATGGGAACAGGAAATGGTTGGCAGGAAGTGACACTTAATGCAGGAGTCGGAAACAGCATCATCTTGGTGGAACCGGAAGTGAAGTCAGTTGTGATGGCCGGATGTGACATCATATTGAGTCACCGGAAGGGACATCATGGTGGCCATTTGGGAACCCGGAAGTGGAGGTAATTATTTTTTCTTGGTTTTTCTGTAGAGACAAGAGATTCAGGTAAGTACCACGTGACAATCCTTTATCTCGCAGTATTTCACTCACCTTTAGGCTTTTTGACTGCCTCCTAATCGTATGTGTGTGACAATATATATATATATATATATATATATATATATACTAGTGGGCTTTGCCCCCTGCTTGATTCATGAGCCCACCCCCTTCCCCCAACCCTGGGGCGCACCACAAGCCAGCCACTTCACCTCTCTGCCGATCACGTTGTGAAAAGGGTGGCTGAACAGACACTTTGGAGATACGTATGGATCACCTGCTTGCTTACTACTCCTCCTGCCGTGCTGTGTGTTCTGCTTCTCATGCTGTGCGTCCATCATTTCAAAGCCTGTATGGCAGCTGTCCTCGCTTCGCTCACTTACTACCCCTCCCCCCCATCCGGGGCGCACTAAGCACCTGCCACTTCGTGTCTCTGCTGCTCACATTGTGAAGGGGAGGGGCTGAACTCAAGCTAAGGAGATGCGGACAGATCAGCTGCTGTCTTTCTGCTACTGAACTGCATGTTCTGCTTGTCACACTGCGCATCAATCATTTAAAACCCTGCACAGCAGCTGTCCTTTGGTCTCACTGTTTTGTCTTGCAGGATATTAAAGTGTTTCTCATGGGACGACCGGGCTGATTATTACTTTCCTAAATATACATATATATAAGCTTTCTCCCCAAGTCCTTCCATGATCAATGTTTTATATATATATATATATATATATATATATATATATATATATATATATATATATATATATATATATATACTGTATATATACTGTATATGTATATCACTACAGTACGATACAGTGTCAGGCAGAGTAATGATTATGAATTGGAGGTGTGATGATCAATGTTGTTAGTGCATATGCACCACAAGTTGGGTGCGCAGTGGGTGAGAAAGAAGATTTTTGGAGTGAGTTGGATGAAGTGATGAACAGTGTACCCAATGGACAGAAAGTGGTGATTGGAGCGGATTTCAATGGGCATGTTGGTGAAGGGAAAAATGGAGACAAGGAGGTGATGGATAGGTATGGTGTCAAGAAGAGGAATGAAGAGGGTCACAGGATAGTGGATTTTGCAAAAAGGATGGACATGGCTGTGCTGAATACATATTTTAAGAAGAAGGAGGAACACAGGGTAACATACAAGAGTGTAGGAAGGTGCACACAAGTAGATTACATCTTATGCAGAAGAGTTGATCTGAAGGAGAAAGAAAACTGCAAAGTGGTGGCAGGGGAAAGTGTAGTTAAGCAGCATAGGATGGTGGTCTGTAGGATGACGTTGGAGATCAAGAAGAGGAAGAGAGTGAGGGCAAAGCCAATGATCAAATGGTGGAAGTTGAAAAAGGAAGACTGCAAGGTTGAGTTTAGGGAAGAGGTGAGACAGGAACTGGGTGGCAGTGAAGAGTTACCAGACAGCAGGGAAACTACAGCAGATGTAGTAAGGGTGACAGCAAGAAGGGTGCTTGGCGTGACATCTGGATAAAGGAAGGAGGAAAAGGAAACCTGGAGGTGGAATGAGGAAATACAGGAGAGTATACAGAGGAAGAGGATGATAAAGAAGAAGTGGGATAGTCAGAGACATGCAGAAAGTAGACAAGAGTACAAGGAGATAAGGCGCAAGGTGAAGAGAGAGGTGGCGAAGGCTAAAGAAAAGGCATATGATGAGTTGTATGAGAGGTTGGACACTATGGAGGGAGAAAAGGACCTGTACCGATTGGCTAGACAGAGGGACCAAGCTGGGAAAGATGTGCAGCAGGTTAAGGTGAAAAAGGATAAAGATGGAAACATACTCACAAGCGAGGAGAGTGTATTGAGCAGATGGAAAGAGTACTTTGAGAGGCTGATGAATGAAGAGAACGAGAGAGAGAAGAGGTTGGATGATGTGGTGATAGTGAATCAGGAAGTGCAACGGATTAGCAAGGAGGAATAAGGACAGCTATGAAGAGGATGAAAAATGAAAGGCCGTTCGTCCAGATGACATACCTATGGAAGCATGGAGGTGTTTAGGAGAGATGGCAGTGGAGTTTTTAACCAAATTGTTTAATGGAATCTTGAAAAGTGAGAGGATGCCTGAGGAGTAGAGAAGAAGTGTACTGGTGCCGATATTTAAGAATAACGGGGATGTGCAGGACTGCAGTAACTACAGGGGAATAAAATTGATAAGCCACAGCATGAAGTTATGGGAAGAGTAGTGGAAGCTAGGTTAAGAAGTGAGGTGATGATTAGTGAGCAGCAGTATGGTTTCATGCCAAGAATGAGCACCACAGATGCAATGTTTGCTCTGAGGATGTTGATGGAGAAGTTTAAAGAAGGCCAGAAGGAGTTGCATTGCGTCTTTGTGGACCTGGAGAAAGCATATGACAGGGTGCCTTGAGAGGAGCTGTGGTATTGTATGAGGAAGTCGGGAGTGGCAGAGAAGTACGTAAGAGTTGTACATGATATGTATGAGGGAAGTGTGACAGTGGTGAGGTCTGCAGTAGGAGTGACGGATGCATTCAAGTTGGAGGTGGGATTACATCAGGAATTGGCTCTGAGCCCTTTCTTATTTGCAATGGTGATGGACAGTATGATGTTTGCTGATGACCTTGTGATCTGTAGCGATAGTAGGGAGCAGGTTGAGGAGACCCTGGAGAGGTGGGGATATGCTCTAGAGGAACAACACAGAATACATGTGTGTAAATGAGAGGGAGGTGAGTGGAATGGTGAGGATGCAAGGAGTAGAGTTGGCGAAGGTAGATGAGTTTAAATACTTGGGATCAACAGTACAGAGTAATGGGGATTGTGGAAGAGAGGTGAAAAAGAGAGTGCATGCAGGGTGGAATGGGTAGAGAAGAGTGTCAGGAGTAATTTGTGACAGATGGGTATCAGCAAGAGTGAAAGCGAAGGTCTACAGGACGGTAGTGAGACCAGCTATGTTATATGGGTTGAAGACGGTGGCACTGACCAGAAAGCAGGAGACAGAGCTGGAGGTAGCAGAGTTAAAGATGCTAAGATTTGCACTGGGTGTGACGAGGATGGATAGGATTAGAAAGGAGTACATTAGAGGGTCAGCTCAAGTTGGACGGTTGGGAGACAGAGAGGCAAGTCAGAGAGGCAAGATTGTGTTGGTTTGAACATGTGCAGAGGAGAGATGCTGGGTATATTGGGAGAAGGATGCTAAGGATAGAGCTGCCAGGGAAGAGGAAAAGAGGAAGGCCTAAGAGGAGGTTTATGGATGTGATGAGGGAGGACATGCAGGTGATGGGTGTAACAGAGCAAGATGCAGAGGACAGAAAGATAAGGAAGAAAATGATCCACTGTGGCAACACCTAACGGGAGCAGCCGAAAGAAGAAGAAGAAGATCACGACAGTATGGTATTCATATTTATACAATCCGGGTGTCTATCAATAAATTGCCTGTGTTACCCAGGCCTCAGTAGCCATTGGTTAATCTAGAACAGGACTTTAGATTCTGAGGCTGTGGGTTCAACTCCAGCTACTGAAACTGTGTGACCATGAGCAAGGCATTTCGCCTGCCTGTGCCGTAATTGGAAAAACAAAAGAAATGTAGCCAATTGTATCAAATGTTGTAAATCCACTTGGATAAAGACATCAGTCAGATAATAAGTAATAATAATATTATTAAGACACCTGAGCTACTTACTGTTGCTATATACAATTATACATGATTAAAACATACATGCCATAGATCAGCTGCGGCTTTTCCCAGTGACTTGGCTTTTATTGGTGTTCACTGCAAACCACAGTTTTACAGGAATGTGTACTCTTTTGGATTCAAACAGATAATCAGCTATGTTCCTCCTAAGCTGCACAGGAACATGGCTGTTCACCCACACAGCACTTTGGAATAGCCATGCAGCTGTTATCGTGCTGCTTAGTCCCCCTCCACTGCAACAGTTTAGTAATGCACTGTAGCTAAAAAACCTCCATGGGTCTGCCTTACACTTGTCATTTGTGTGGTGGTGCTTAGCAACACTCCTATGTCAGGGAAAAGGGACCCTCACCCGCTCATTATTGGTGTAAGAGTGCTTCATGGCGCTCAACACAATATGGGGTCCATATCCCTACACCTGCTTGCCATTCATGTGAGAGTGCTTTGCGGTACTCAAAACTCACGCCAGGAGGTCGATGTAGCAGAACAGATAACCAAGTTGTAAGCTGGTATGCTTCTAAGAGTGCCAGTAATCAACAGCAAAAAACAGAGCTTGCTAACCATTGACCTTTGTATCTTTCTTGTGCTTCATCAAACTTTCTTTTACGATTTCAATATATATATATATATATATATATATATATATATACAGTATATAGTAACAACAAGGAAGCACCACTGAGCCCCAAACCACAGACTCTTTTTATCGTAGACTGAGGGGTTCTTCCGGTGCTAGAACATGGTCCGTTGGAAGCACTTCCAGGTCAATCAGAAGTCCCAAAAAGCCAGGATTATAAACCCATGCAGCACCCCCTGGTGGTACTCACGGAGCCCAAGAGGGCTGTACTTCGGGACTACACTTCCCAACATGACCCTGTAGGAATCTAAATGGGCCCAGGGATGCCACCATCTAGCATATTGGGGGAGAAAATATTCACTCCTTTCATTGCAGTGGCCTCCCAGATGGGTAATATTCACTGTTATATACATATTAATTTTGTTCTGTTTATTAAAATAAGTGTGTTTCAGTTACCGTGACATATATTTAATGGCCAGAGACCCACACCCTACAAATTACAAATTATTTAATTACTTATCGACATTGCTGAAGGTAAATGATAATTAATTAACCAAGTTAAAATTTTCTCAAATTCCTACAGGCATGAAGGCATGAACAGTAGTTTTAAAAAATGTACATAGTAACTTAAAAAGTTAAAATGCAAAAGTAAAATAAGTAACATATTAAAAATTGCTTGCCTTAAAGCTAGGGCTATTAAGAATAAAATAAATGAGTTGGAATAACAGTCAATTCTCATTATCCATGGTGAATGCATTCCTGAAAAAATCCCTGCAAATTGAAACTGTGGTTACTGAAGCATTGATCTTATGAGAGAAATGGGGTTAGGTTCTGTCGGACCCTGTTCACTATACACTTTTTCTACCCTTTACCAATAATGCATAATTTTGTGTACAAGATATCATCTAACCTCATCACGATATGTTTCTGCTTAGGAGCACTTGGCAATGATTGATTAGATTAGTACTAAGCTTCACTGCCATTGTTAAAATTTGATACATTTATCTGAGAAACAACAAAAAACACTGAGAGCACGTGGAATATTATCAGAATGTGGAGACTTGTTAACTCAACAGAAGCCGTAATAATTAAGTCATTAAACTGCATCACCAAAGCAGTCAGGTTGGCCCCTTGCAGAGGCTCAATAATGGTCCTTCTGCAGGTTCATCTATGCAAACCTTATTGCAACTTTTACTGTATGTGGAGTGAACAGTAAATCCCACAGGCCCCCAAACTTGGGGAACCATGGACCTAAGCACTTTCTTTCTTCTGCAAAAATTCATTTCACATTTACCAGCTGTCACAAACTTGAGACAGAGTCATATAAAAGTTTGGGGCAGCCACCCGTATAATTTGGTATCCTGGCTGCAAAGTTGCTTTCTCAAAATATACAGCACTGATGTTCATACAACCGAGTCCAAAACAAGACTGAGGGAATAGGGAAAAGGTGCAGGCTTTTAAAGGGGGAGACAGGAAGTGAGATCATAAGGATCGGGCTCATGTTCTTCAGCCATTGGTTCGAGCCCGGACCTGACATCACAGGGGCCAGAGCCGGCAAGGTCTCCTTCCATTGGCTCGGTCCCGGAAGTGACGTCAAGAGAGCCAGGTGGAATCTCCCGTGAATGGTCTACAGGGAAGGGAGAAAAAGAGTCAGTGCACTCTGCCACATCCCGGCATGCCTCAGAACTGCCTTTACTCAAGCCCTTTAGCTGCCTCCCATGCGCACGTGTGTGACACAGTCCATGCAGCAAGCTCATGTAATCAGGATTGCAACAGGTGATTTGAAAACATATGGTTTCACCGAAATTGAGATGCAAATAGAGATGGAAAACATTATTTTTTTAAATTAAATAAACAAATTTGTGATTTTTGTGCAAGGAACTGCAGCAGAGTCAGCATGTAGAGGTCAGTACAATGAATTTCATCCTTGCACATCTTCTCAGAACAATTGACAAAAATACAATACAAAAAATTGTTAGCATACAGTAAATAATTAATTAATCAGCAACCACAGTGGTGAATGGTAAATTCAAAGATTAAGGATATCCGGTGTTAAAAAGACAACACCACTGTCAGAAGATTCCCCTTTGGTTTTATTTTCTCCCCTTGTGTCTAAACTGTTTTATGCTTTATTTTATAAGCACATCAAGTTTTAATCATGTCGTATGGAGTTAACCTTAGCTGGCATGCCACAAACAGACATTTAATTTGGACTTAAACCTCACTTTGTCCATGTTAGACCATCATCCAATATCCAAGTGCAGCATCTGTAATGGAGCAGAACAGAGTTGCTGAGATGAAGGAGGACCTGCAGGAGTGTAAGAGAGGCAGAGGGTCACAAACTGTGCCTTTATGGCAATGAGTTCTCCTTACCAGGGGTTCCCAAATGTGTCCTTCTTAGACTTTCTGTGGTGCAGGATTTCCTCCAAACCAGCTTCTTTTAATTGGATTTGTACTGCTAAGTAAGCTGTTATTTACACATTTCTGTCTTTTTGGTATCCAAAAATTTCAAGCTGGTTACGATAATTTTTACTGAATGAAGTAAGAATAAAAATATTGTTTTTTAATTAATATTTTGTTCTTTTTAATGTCCGGGTTATTTAAACCTATTTTTACTAATAAAGGCACAAGTGGATTGCCCTGAAATAGCTGCCACTTTCCATTCATTGTTGTTGGCCGTGGGGTCACCTTGCTTATGATCACTTCTAAGTATCTGGATACAATTAAAAGAACAAACCCACAGAGATAGAAAAGAATTACAAAACAAAGATAAACTTATAAAGATATAGCAAAAATAAGACTGTGTTAACTTTTCACACAGTACTTGTGTCTATGACACAACCATACCTTTGTTAATGCAAAAAAGAGAACAAATAATGGCCAGATACTTCAATCCATGAGATCAATAATTGGTAAATGTGATTTATTGATTGTGAAACTGGTTGAAACAAAAACCTGCAGCTTCGGGGTGCAGGGCTGAACTTGAGAAACTTAGTGTACTGCACTGTTTAAATTATAAATCAATAGGGAGTGATAGTGATGTCATACACATGCACATTGGGGACAGCAGCAGGGTCTAGTTATTGTTGAAGCGCTGCATGGGACTGATTATGTGCACTAACACTGTCTCTCATTCTTTGCAGGAACAATGAAGACCTCCACTTCCTGTTTCAGCATAAGACCACCCCTGGGATGACATCACTTCCCATTGACAACCTACCTCTTCCTCCCTTTCCACCATATAAACCAACAATCCTCCTGTTCTTTAGTCTGTTTTATGACTCGGTCCGAAAAGATTACTCTCTTTTCTAATCAAAAATATTTTGCCTTACAGCAATCCTGACAATATACGGGACAGATCCCCCCAAACCTTTATCTTGTTCCCTTTGTTTTCTTGCAGTGTATACCATATGTGTGTCCATTGATGTGTGCAAGAATAGTTGGTGTCTGGTCAATTGTGGCATGCCAGTCTAAAGTCCAGAAGCAGTTTCTTATGTCAATCCATCCTAAAAACACCAGAATAAAAGCATATGCAGATAGAAAAATGTGTTGTATTTTAGTATTTTTCTACTTTGTGTTGTGCATTCACCTAAGGTTTTGTGGATGTTGCAATTTGACTGGCCAGACAGCACTAGGACCAGAGTAGTGTTTCATAATGCACATGTCTATGGTCAATTAAAATATTGTTAATAGCAAAGTTGTGTGCATCAAGATTCAGACAATAATTTCCATTTCAAGCTTGCAGGTCACTCCAGGAAGATAGGGTGCAGAGAGTTGGAGCATTTCTATTAACAGAAAGGTCATGGGGGCCCGAAGCTGACCTTAGCATAGGGGCCCCCAAGTTAGTTAATTTGCCCCTGGTCAATGGTCATACAATTTGAATATAAATATATTCATATACTGTATATTATATATCTATAATAATAAAAGGCAAAGCCCTCACTGACTGACTGACTGACTCACTCACTGACTGACTGACTCATCACTAATTCTCCAACTTCCCGTGTAGGTGGAAGGCTGAAATTTGGCAGGCTCATTCCTTACAGCTTACTTACAAAAGTTAGGCAGTTTTCATTTCAAAATTATACGCGTAATGGTCATAACTGGAACCTCTTTTTTGTCCATATACTGTAATGGTAGGCAGCAAGATGGCCGTAGGAGACTGAGTTGCGTGTCGCGTCATCACGCCTCCCACGTAATCACGTGAACTGACTGTGAACTCAGTACGTAGAAAAGAAGGAGGAGCCCCAAAGAGCGCAGAAGAAAACATTCATTACACAATTGACAAGGCAGCGAAACAATAAGAAGCGAGTGAGTGACGCATACAAGCATCTTCATAAGACACGAGGTATAAAAAAGCACGGTATAAACCGTAAGTCTAAATGAACTTTATAGAAACGCTCCCGCTGCCGTTTGCAATACCATATTCGTGAGATACAAGTTTAATGAGAAGACACGAGGTATAAAAAAGCACGGTGTAAACCGTAACCTTAACTTTATAGAAACGCTCCCGCTGCCATTTGCAATGCCATATTCGCGAGATACAAGTTTAATGAGAAGACACGAGGTATAAACGACAGTTTGCATCACTTTGTAACAGAGTTAAAATTGCTGTAGCGAGAAACTTTTAACTGCCGGGTCTTAGCTAACATTAAATAAAGCCGTGGACATCGCAACATCACACAAGAGAGTGGCTCACGTGAAGTGACTGAACGCAGCAGGAGTGATCACTTGCATTAATCAAACCTGTTCAAAAAACACATTACACAATTGATAAGGTAGGAAAAGAATATGAAACAAGGCACGGTATAAACCGTAACTTTAAGTTTATAGAAACGCTGCCGTTTGCAATACCATATTCGCCCCTGCGAAGCGCGGTGATTTTGCTATATATATTAAACTATTTCAACCAGTGTATGATCTGCTTCTCGCAACTGAAAGAGGGCACCGTGGCAGAAGTTAGCCGACTTGCTCACCAACCACAAGCGTTACCTGGTAGGTAACCACCCATACAATCAGATTGTGAATCACACTACGAATGCCTGCAATGTAATTACCCCGATCTACATGCTGTCAAATGAACGAACCTCACGCCGTGGCACAACGTTAGGGGCTTCGCCTCTACGTCCGAGGATCGATTCCCGTAAGGGAGTGCAGTGACTGTGTACTCCTGATGAGCTCACAATTACGGCGAAACACGTGTCGCATACTATGCATCTTCAAAGCACGGTGTAAACAGTAAGTTTAAATTGAGTTTATAGAAACGCTCCCGCTGCCGTTTGCAATACCATATTAGATGATTTTGTAACAGAGTTAAAATTGCTGGAGCGATAAATTTTTAACTGCCGGGTCATGTCGCCTGTTCTTGGGTAGGTACACCAAAAAATGTATACATTTATGCATGTAATGGGCAAACAAAAAATGTACTATACCCGAAAGCACTACAGTACTACTCAATGTATCTTTACTTCTTAAATGTTAATGTTTTACTGTTTAATAATTTATACGCTTCTTATATGTTATTCAGATTCTTTTATCAAAATACCAGTAACACCGCACTGCACGATAACGTGGAGTGAATACAGTTGACATGACCATTCATAGTATTTATCCTCTTTCTCTGTACGTTTACCATTCGTTTGCTCAGAGGTTGATGCGCTTGCTGCTTAATGAGCAGCTCTTGACCCTAGCGTCCCGCTGCTTCTCTTCTTTCGTTGGCATCTTTTCCCGTTAAAAATTATTTCTTTTAAAACTTTGTATGTTTTCTTTAATTTTTCAGTTAAGCTGGCACTTAAGTCTTCAATCTGCCTCAAGAATGATTAGCGGAGGTGGTAGACAATGAAAACGTCAGCCGTACACATCCGCCACGCACGCACTGGTGCGCGCAGCTGTGAGTTGATTCTACAATAAAATAAAATAAAGATAAAAAGAGTAATAACTTGCAGCACCGCTATTCAATTACACTTGCCTAACGCCTCTCCTAAGGGGAAATACTGTGGGATCTGGGCATCCGTCAAAGCAGCAATCACAAGCCCGATTACAAAGCGGGAAGCTGTGATTTGTCGTCTCCCTCCCATGTAACAATCACAGCCGGTGTTGCAACGCACTATGTATGTATATGTATATATGTGTATGTGTGTGTATATGTATGTGTGTATATATATATATATATATATATATATATGTGTTCATATGTGTGGGAAAGCGAATAGTAGACGTGACGTAGTATCTGTGTACCAAATTTCAAGTCAATAGTTGAAACGGTTTGCGAGCTATAGCTGATTTAAAATCCTGGACAGACAAACGAATAGCCACGGTAGTGTTTTATAGAAGAACATTTTAATGTTTAATAATTTATATTTATATGCAATGTGCTTCTTATATATTACTTCATATTCTCAAATGATAATGATGTTAATATTGTTTATATTGATTTCTATGTTATTCTAACTGCTCTTTATTTGTGGAAAATAAATTGGCAATTAAACTTATTTTATACATACATTTTATTTTTTTCTCTTGCACTCAGTGAGCGAATCCACTGGCTAATCAGCTATATATATATATATATATATATGTATGTGTATATATATATATGTGTGTATATATATATATATATATATATATATATATATATATATATATATATATAGATAGATAGATATATGTGTATGTATGTAGATATACAAATATGTATATATATGTATATATGTTTATATATATGTAGATATACAAATATGTATATGTATATATATGTATATATGTGTATATATATGTAGATATACAAATATGTATATGTATATATATGTATATGTGTCTGCATGTGTGTCTATATATATATATATATATGTATGTATGTGTATATATATGTTGATATATGTATATATATGTGGATGTGTATATGTATATGTTTATGTATATACAGTATGTTTATGTATATATATGTTTACATAACCTCTTTAACACACTACTTCTCCGCTGCGAAGCGCGGGTATTTTGCTAGTATATATATATAATAAATAAATAATAAAAACCATCATTTAAAAACTGCATTTTGTGTTTACTTGTGTTATATTTGACTAATGGTTAAATGTGTTTGATGATCAGAAACATTTTGTGTGACAAACATGCAAAAGAATAAGAAATCAGGAAGGGGGCAAATAGTTTTTCACACCACTGTATATACACATATATATATACATATGCACATTGACATATATATATACATATAGCAAAATACCCGTGCTTCGCAGCGGAGAAGTAGTGTGTTAAAGAGGTTATGAAAAAGAAAAGGAAACATTTTAAAAATAACGTAACATGATTGTCAATGTAATTGTGTTGTTATTGTTATGAGTGTTGCTGTCTTATATATATATAATATACACACACATAAACATAAATATACATATACATATATACATATATACATATCTACATATACACATATCTACATATACAGATATATACATATATATATATATATATACATATACACATCCACATATATATGCATATAAATATACACATATCAACATATATATACACACATACAGTACATACACACACATATACATATATACATATACACATACATACACACACATATACATATATACATATACACATACATACACATACATATATATATATATATGTACACACATACATACATACATACATACACACATATATAGATATATATACACACACAGACACCTATATACATATATATTTACATATCTACATATATACTGTATTTACATATCTACATATATACACATATCTACATATATATACACATATATATACAAATAGCAAAATACCCGCGCTTCGCAGCGGAGAAGTAGTATGTTAAAGAGGTTACGTAAACATATATATATACATATATACATATATATACATTTCTACATATACACATATCTTTGGTTTCCTCCCACAGTCCAAAGACATGCAGGTTAGGTGCATTGGCGATTCTAAATTGTCTCTGGTGTGTGGGTGTGTGCGCCCTGCGGTGGGCTGGTACCTTGCCCGGGGTTTGTTTCCTGCCTTGTGCCCTGTGTTGGCAGGGATTGGCTCAGGTATTTAGGATATAGCGGGTTGGATAATGGATGGATGGACATTTTTATGCATAGCCCCATTTGCCCGTTTTCATTTTTTTTCTTTCTTCAGTAATATTTAAGCAAACTCGGAGCTTGTCAGTTCAAATCCTGGTACTGACACCACTGTGTGACCCTGAGGAAGTCACCTCACCTGCCTGTGCTGCAAAAAAACAAAGTAATGTAACAAATTGTACCTCAGATGTTACAAGTTGCTGGAATAAAGGCATAAGACAAATAGATAAATATGTATTATACACATAGGAACTATTCATTTATTTTCAGTTAAGTCATCTGCAGCAAACCTTTATAAATGAGGGTTTCTCCTTTTTAGATAGTGCAAACTGTTTCTTCTTCATTGAGGTTTTCTCTTGAAGAGCTTTTTTCATTTCATTGAAAATTAAAGCAGCAGCTGCCAAAATATGTAGCTTTCTTATTAATTTTTCAACATTGTGTAAAATAACTTTATTAAGTAAAATAAAAGGTTTAAATACTGGTTATCCTTTTACACTAAAATATTACTAAAGAGATACAAAAAAAGTAAAATGCATATGTTGTTTTTCTTTAAGGAGATTAAATATTACTGAAGAAAAAAAAAAACTTAAACAACCAAATGGGGCTATGCATACGAACTTAAAAGGTTTAAATAAAACAGAAATATATACCTTTTATTTTTACTTCCTTAACTTGTGGAGGGTGTATCTTGTAGCAAAGCCCTAAGTTTTTTCATGAAAGCCAGTTTCAGTCAATAAGTCTTAAAAAGAGGTGTAAAGATATTGACAATAAGCTATGCAAACCCACCAAGACATGCAATCGTTTAAGTCAAGGTGCGAGTCGAAAAACACCATCCGATACTATTAGTTAACGATTAACACATTTCTATATGTATTGTAAGCATACAATACAACTGATAATATGTTGCGCTTATTTATCTGGTGTACCGACATTTTTGCGCGTTTAACGGCTGAAATCTAACGTGGTTTGTGCCCTTCAGAATGAAAACAGTTAGCATTTACCTTTTTAATAAAAAGCGAGCTTTTAAGCCTGAGAAATCACTCCGTAAATGCACACGTTTAATTCTTGATCACTTCAAACAACTGAACTATCCAGAACATTTCAGGCATACATCCAGCATTCAAACTATGTATAAAAAGCACAACTGTTAAAGGAATTCAGCATTTCTTAATTGAAAATGTTCCTTTAATCCTCAACATGTCTCAATGAGTCGTTCTGGTGGTTTTACTTGACATTTTGATATTCTGGTTAATTGTGTTTGCAGTTGAGATGTTCTTTCCTGATTTATACTTGTTTTCTCGTTAATATTTGTTTCGCTGGTGTTAGTG
Organism: Erpetoichthys calabaricus; assembly: GCF_900747795.2. Classification (NCBI taxonomy): domain Eukaryota; kingdom Metazoa; phylum Chordata; class Cladistia; order Polypteriformes; family Polypteridae; genus Erpetoichthys; species Erpetoichthys calabaricus. Next base: position 118,175,695 of record NC_041399.2, on the reverse strand, counting down.
TTCTGATTAGAGGTTATTGGTCCTTTGATGTCTTGATGGTTTCTTCTTAGAACAGCTCCAATTACGCAATTCCGTCACATACTGGTCTATTGTTTCTCTGCTTTTCTGGAAACATGTAAAAAAACTTGTGCCGCTCAAACGTCACATTGCGCTTTGGGTTGCAATACGTTTCGAATTTTTCAACTATTTTGTTCAATTTCATATTGTCTCCATCTTCTTCAAACTGAAAATTGTTATACACCTCTAGCGCCTCTTCACCAATTACATGTAGAAGCATAGACGCTTTAATTTTTTCACCTTTCCTATCTGGTTCAATCGCAGCAAGATACAACTCGAATCTCTGTTTAAATCTTTTCCAATTTTCAGCTACATTTCCCTTTAACTGGAGATTTGGTGGGAGCTTGTAATCCTAACATATTTTTTTTTCTCTTTTGCTAGAACGTCTTAGCGCTTTCTGATCACGTTTTCGGGTTACTCACAGACACGCGACTCGTTCAAAAGCTGAACCTCTTCTTCACATTCCTCTTCCAATCCGTCACTTCTGACACCATGTAGTGATCTTGTTAGGTTCGTAGTTTAATCAATACACAGGATTGAAAGATATAATAACTTTTTAATAGACAGACTTTAGAGACATTTACTGTACAAGTTACTAATCGTTCTTTAGTTCACGCCCATTCTCCTACTTGCATCGGCATTCACAGGCATTACTAATCATTCTGTACGTATCCCTTAATAGACCTTACTAATCAACTATCATTACAAAAACTAACGTGGTTTGTGCCCTTCAGAATGAAAACAGTTAGCATTTACCTTTTTAATAAAAGGCGAGCTTTTAAGCCTGAGAAATCACCCCGTAAATGCACACGTTTAATTGCACGTTTTAATATGTATGCTTACACAGTATTAAAAGACACTCAAAAATTAACGTCATTTACCTTCATTCCCGCGTTTGACTCGTGCTGTAAATCTCTTCCTTGTTTTTAGTTCAAGTGATTACGTAGGAGGTGTGATGATGCGATATGTGACTCCGCCTCCTCCATTAGAGTATATGGACAAAAAACAGGTTCCAGTTATGACCATTACACGTAGAATTTCAAAATGAAACCTGCCTAACTTTTGTAAGTAAGCTGTAAGGAATGAGCCTGCCAAATTTCAGCCTTCCACCTACACGGGAAGTTGGAGAATTAGTGATGAGTCAGTCAGTCAGTCAGTCAGTCAGTCAGTCAGTGCGTCAGTGACATACACACACACACACGTACAGACACATATATATACATATACCTAGTTACATATCTACATATATATACACATATATACATATCTACATACATACACATATATCTATCTATATATATATCTCTATCTATCTATCTATATATATATATATATATATATATATATATATATATATATATATATATATATCTATATCTATCTATCTATCTATCTATCTATCTATCTATCTATCTATCTATCTATATATCTATCTATATATATAAAAATCTATCTATCTATCTATCTATCTATCTATCTATCTATCTATCTATCTATCTATCTATCTATCTATCTATCTATCTATCTCTCTCTCTCTCTCTCTCTCTATCTATCTATCTATCTATCTATCTATCTATCTATCTATCTATCTATCTATCTATCTATATCTCTATATATCTCTATCTATATATATATCTCTATCTATCTATATATATACATCCCCGTGCTTTGCAGCGGCGAAGTACTGCTTTTAAATTTTTATTAAGAAGAAAACCTTTTTAAATTGAGTGAAAATCTACCAATAACAATTTGTTAAGGATCTGTTTTTTTTGTGAAGCTGCCTTCACTCGAGTGATCACTTCGAGCTTTAAGCCTGAGAAATCACCCCGTAAATGCACACGTTTAATTGCACATCTATCTATCTATCTATCTATCTATCTATCTATCTATCTATCTATCTATCTATCTATCTATCTATCTATCTATCTATCTATCTATCTATCTATCTATCTATCTATCTCTCTCTCTATATATATATATATATATCTATCTATCTATCTAACTATCTATATATATATATATATATATATATATATATATATATATATATCTATATATCTATATATCTATATATATACATATATATCTCTATCTATCTATCTATCTATCTATCTATCTATCTATCTATCTATCTATCTATCTATCTATCTATCTATCTATATATATACATCCCCGTGCTTTGCAGCGGCGAAGTACTGCTTTTAAATTTTTATTAAGAAGAAAACCTTTTTAAATTGAGTGAAAATATACTAATAACAATTTGTTAAGGATCTGTTTTTTGTGAAACTGACTTCACACAGCCTCTCCGCTATTTTATAAACGAGTGTCATATAAGGTCTTCCTTTTTCGTTGCTTTGCCAATGGAAGCAGCCTTTTTATTTAATCCTGTTTTTACGATTGTTCTGTTTGTATATCACGTTGTCAGTTCAGCACTCCGGTTGTAATATGACCAAACTGTGCAAGCACACTCTTGAGAATGCAACGTATAGTTGTACAGGAGAAAAGCAATCTTGCCTCAAATCAATGGCAACCTTTTGTAGGTCTATGAACTTAATTTAAACTTTAGGTTTACACGTTGCTTTCTTTCCGAAGTAACTGCACTCAATGAATATGTCTGTATGCGTCAGTCTCTCAAATCCCCGCGGTTTGCACCGGCGAAGTTCTGCTTTTAAATTTTTATTAAGAAGAAAAGAAAACCTTTTAAAATTGAAGTAAAATATACCAATAACAGTTTGTTAAGGATCTGTTTTTTTTTGTGAAGCTGCCTTCACTCGAGTGATCACTTCGAGCTTTAAGCCTGAGAAATCACCCCGTAAATGCACACGTTTAATTGCACATCTGTTAATATGTATGCTTACAAAGTATTAAAAGACACTCAACAATTACACAGTATTAAAAGACACTCAACAATTAATGTCATTTACCTTCGTTCCCGCGTTTGACTCGTGCTGTAAATCTCTTCCTTGTTTTCACTTCACGTGATTACGTAGGAGGCGTAATATGTGATGATGCGATACGTGACTCCGCCTCCTCCATTAGAGTATATGGACAAAATACAGGTTCCAGTTATGACCATTACGCGTAGAATTTCGAAATGAAACCTGCTTAACTTTTGTAAGTAAGCTGTAAGGAATGAGCCTGCCAAATTTCAGCCTTCTACCTACACGGGAAGTTGGAGAATTAGTCAGTCAGTCAGTCAGTGAGTCAGTGAGGGCTTTGCCTTTTATTAGTATATATATATATATATAAATATAGTGGTACACAATCAAGGGACAATATCAGCTATTTAGGGTCTTTGTCAGCAACTTATTAAATTGTCGACCAATTTTTGCCTCTCACAGGCACTAAATTGATCAAAAAAGGATTAATTAAACTCTGTTTCTTGCTCCTCAAAGGAAGAGCACTCATAAAGAGTCTGGAGTGGAAGTGGTGCGGCCAGTATCATACAGAGGCCAGGAATGTGGGTCCAGAAGTGCCATTATTGTTCATCCAGTAAATTATCCCCTGGTGTTTGAGTTACAGACCATGTAACAGTCTGTTTCTTCACTGTATCTTCTATTCCAGAACCAGGTATCCCACAGCTCCCTTATCTAGTGTGTGTGACTATATATATATTGTGGCAGACGACCAGGTATCTTGCCCCACCGGAATGCCTGGAGCAGGGAAAGACCGGGAGAGGGGCAATATCTTCCCTGGGTGCAAGAGGGCAGCCCCTCTGGTTTCAATCAGGGGCCAGGGATATGGAGCTGGGAAGCTCAACCCTGTGGGAATCCGTGGCCACCACCAGGGGGCGCCTGAATGGTTCCCGGGCCCTGGAGGACAGCACTTCCGCCACACCAGGAAGTGCTGCCGATCCAGGAGCTGTGTACACCAGGAAGTGCTGCCGGAAGACCATCACAGTGCACCTGGAACACATCTAGGGCATGATAAAAGTGGCCGCCTCACTCAATTCGAGAGCCGGAGTCGGGTGGAAGAGGACGGATCTTGCAAGAGAGAAGTGAAGGCAGCTGAAGGAAAGGACTGAGTAGTTGTGTGAGTCTGTGGAACTGGGCACTGTAAATAGAAATATTGTAAATAAACTGTGTGTGTTGTGGAAATCTGGTGTCGTGTCTGTCTGTGGCCGGGCTATCTTTTACTATATATATATATATATATATATATATATACTGTATATATATATATATATATATATATATATATATATATATACTGTATATATAAATATATATATATAAATATATATATATTGTGATAGTTGCCCAGACACCACCAGTCGGAGACCACATCTTTATAAAACACGCACGTTTATTAAACATTAATAAACACAATTCCACCATAACACACAATGCACTCAGCAATAATCACCACTATATTTCAGTCCTTTGCCGCCTCTACTCCTCCAGGGAGCTTTGTCCTTCTCCCACTCCCGACTCTGGCTCACTGACTGCAAGGAGTCTGCCCCTTTTATCCCTGCCCAGATGTGCTCCAGGTGGCTGATGACGTCCATCTTGCAGCACTTCCTGGTGTGGCGGAAGTGCTGCCCTTTGAGCCGGAAACACTCCGGGGCGTCCCTGGCCGATCCCTCCGCCATCTTGCAGAGTGTGGCGGAAGTAACAACATCCGGGTCCCACGAGGTGGTAAAGCGCCCCCAGGCGGTGGCCACGGGTCCCAACAAGTCCGACAGTTCGTTCTCCTTTCCCATGGTCCTCTCCTGCTCCGTGGCAGTTGTGCCCTTGTGGCCCGGAAGTTATTCTTGCCACCTTCCGGTCCTTTCTGGCTTCCCGGCCAGGTAATAGTCCTGGCCACCTGTGACAATATATATATATATATATATATATATATATATATATATATATATATATATATATATATATATGTAAAGTCAATAAAGTTCTAACACTGAATTGCTTTACTTTAACTTATTACAACAGCTGGAACATTTATAGACTGCAGATTTAGGTGGCCCATACAATTAATCAGCGTTTTTAATTTTGGAGTTGTTATCTCCCTGTAAATGCATTGCAGTGACCTCTTTGCAACACCTACAGTGCTCACAGCCACAGCTATTAAAAATTTAGTTGCCAAGAGCAGCAGCTTGATTGAATTAGTAGCACTAAAGCAGAATTTCAAAAACAAAAAGAAAATATGTAATTGGAACTAATCACAGTACAGAATTCTGGGCATAATATTATTTAAGACAAATAGTTAAATAGGCATTAAGCAGTGTGAACAGCCTAGTTAGCAGGTTTAACTATGCTAAAGTTGTGGGTCAGCCTTATTAACTTTAAATATTAAAACAGTGATGCATGCTTACAGTAGTAGGAAATTCTTTCCCAATGTGCATGCATTCCACAACTGAAGAATCTACCTATTAAAGTTGCTTTACTTCCCCATGGAATTTTAAGAAAGCATGCACGATACAGTCAAAAAGTATATTTAGAAATATTTCCCATTGTACACTGTGTTTAAAAATGTTGTGAAAGCAATTAAGAGTGATGATTTTAAAATCTGACCAAAACTTAACAGTAAACCTATGCAGTAGATTAAGAAAAAACTTTAAAGATCACACTTCTTACTTGTCAAAAATTCATATTGCAGCATTTCGAGTTAACTACTGGCTGGAAACTGAAACCTTCAAACAAAGCATTGAACAACGTGAAAAAAGTATTGCAATAACCCATCATATTTAGAAATCAATACATTAATTAATGTTTCTGTCTCCTGTATGGTAAGGAAATTAATTGAATTTTCTACATGTTTTGGCTGAGCTGGAAATGCAGGCCATGGATTGATCAGTATTACATTATGTGATAGATCAGTATCGCAGAGAAAACCTAAATTAGGCACAGATTCAGCAAAATGAATAATCAGACTTTCCAATTTAAGAGCTGATGGTATTGTGTTACTCTTTCCTGCTTAATGGACATGTACCATCACTCATGCAATGTTTTAACTCATTGAAGCTATTAATGAAACAATAGTCAAACCATCATTAGGTTTTGTTGATGAATGTTCTGTAATTGAAATGTTCTGCCAAGAGGAATTGTCATGTCATCCATTTCATTGTTTGAGTGTACTTGTTGCTTGTTTCCTTTTTGTAAATGTTCTAAAGTCTGTTCATTAATATATCCATCCATCCATCCATTTTCCAACCCGCTGAATCCGAACACAAGGTCACGGGGGTCTGCTGGGAGCCAATCCCAGCCAACACAGGGCACAAGGCAGGAAACAATCCTGGGCAGGGTGCCAACCCACCGCAGGACACACACAAACACACCCACACACCAAGCACACACTAGGGCCAATTTAGAATCGCCAATCCACCTAACCTGCATGTCTTTGGACAGTGGGAGGAAACCGGAGCGCCCGGAGGAAACCCACGCAGACACGGGGAGAACATGCAAACTCCACGCAGGGAGGACCGGGAATCGAACCCAGGTCCCCAGATCTCCCAACTGCAAGGCAGCAGCGCTACCCACTGCGCCACCGTGCCGCCCGTTCATTACTATAGTGTGCTAAACTTTGTTTGTGTTTGTTTGTGAAGAAGGTTGTGATATCACCATTAATCAGTGGGAATAATGATAAGTAAAAGGGCCAATTGAAATCACAGGTTTGCTGTAAGGGGATGGTTCCATTCAGGAAGGAAAATTTTAATGACAGTTGTATGGAGAAGGAAAAAATGGCATTTAGGAAAGAGCAACAGAAGCCCTAATCAGAATGAGGAAACAGCCCACCACATTTTGACTGAAAAGAAGACCACCACTATTTATGATTGTTTATTTCGAAGAGCATTTGTGAAGCCTGGTAAACTAGTTTGCAATCTTTTTTATCTAGATGAGCAACTTTTATCTGCACATGACTCCTCTACTATTTCTCATATTATCAGTATTGATACTTGAACTTTTTTGAGTTTCTAAATAATCATTTTTTCATTTCGTTAAAGATGATTTTCTTTTTGTATGTGTGTATTTTTTTTTTGGTGTGGGTTTTTTATAAGTGTGTTGAGTAATGTGTTTTTTGATTTTCTCTCCAGGGATGTTGTCATAGACACTAGGAGCACTCTTATCAGGCCCAAGGGAAAAATAAAATTGCCTGATGAACTGCTTCAGAGGGGTGGTATAATTAACCTTTTCCTGGCAGCACAAGAGAATAGCAGGAAAGCTCTGATGTGTTTGTTTTGTGCTCAGGATAGCACTTGCAAAGTCAAAGTCCATGAGCTGTAGAAAGCATCCTTGGCTATGTCCACACAGCTCTGGACCTTGATTTCGATCATAGCAACAGACATCATTGTGCACCAAGGAATTAGGGAATATACATTGCCTGAGTTGGGGGCATTTAGGTTCAAAGAAAGGGTCTAGATAAGTTAAGATGGCTTTGTTTAAATATTATTTAGCAATGCCTGTTGAGAATATCAGTACCTGTTAATTGTAGAAACCAGTTGCAGCATACCATGGTACAACCCTTAATGCAGAGATGGAAAGGTATGGAAATATAAACTTGATCACTGTAATAAATCTTCACATTTAGACCATCCATGAGGTATCTGGTCATCATTGAGCATACAGAGTATCTCCAATGCAGAAAAAGCCTATTAAAAGAGTAGGTTGAAAAGTGTCATCTTGTGCAACTTTAACTGACCTTCCTGGGGAATGTAGTGTCAGCCAAAGGTATAAAAATGGACCTAGAAAAGATTGTCATTCTTGTGGACTACTTCCCACCACAGAACATCAAGGGTTCCAGACGTTTGATCCAAGATTTCCTGACACACACAACTATTACAAAACTAGTACATCAACTGTTTAAGAAGGGAACTTTGTGGCAGTGGTCATTGGTGGCCGAGATGCTTTGGAACACTTGAAAGAAGACCTGGGTACACATTCAGTTTTTGCACTGCCCAACCCACCATAAACATTCAGTCCATACAGATATGGGTCTCTGGGCTATTCCCACAAAGTACAAGGACAGGGAAGAAGAACTGCCTACACTTTAGCAACCACAAGATCTACTGCTCCACTGCAGCCTACAAATTGTGTAGGCAAAAGATAAATTGCCTTGCTACCTCAAGGGAGTACCATACATGGACCACCATGCTCTGACAAGGATATAGTCTTGGGAGACCAGGTGGGTTCTTTATCTCAAACAGTTTTCTTTCAAGGTAGGTTTGTAGTAATGTGGTTCTGGTTGCATTCCTCTGATTGAGGTCAAAGTCTGCATCTCAATTTGCAGAGAATTTGTAAATGTGTGGTCCATTAGTCCTGTTTGTTAGAAATGAGGAAGGATACAGAGTCAAGAAAGGGTCACATCACAAAAGGGTCACAAAGGAACTCCAAACTGTCTTGTATCATTGTGTGTCCTATTTAAATTCAGGGGTTTTAAATATAGCCTTGTTGTTCTAAGGCAGTAATTCAAGGTTCATAACTTATTTCCATGATAGTCTATTCAATGGTCACCCTAAGTAAGTTAAAGACCCTTAAGGAAATCCTAGAGGAGACTTGGTTGCCAACAGTTTGAACGAATGTGTGGAGACATATGAAGACCTGCCTATGAATACCCAGCATCCTGTTCAGGGTCTGTTTCCCCAACCCTAATGACCCTGGTCTGGATTAAGTGGGTTAGAAAAATAAATGAAAGACTTTCTGGTTTTCAGGATAATATACTGTATTGTCTCTGAGATTTATTTGTCCTAAGCAATTATGCACTTAGGCTCTTTGCTATTGGAAGTGTTTTTTTTTCATTTTTAATGCTCTGCCTCATAAATAATGATTATGATATGATTAATAAGGGATGTCTTTGAGTTGCAAGAATAAAATATACTGTCACAGTAAGCATATTAGTTCTTTTGGCAAGGACAAAGTAAGCTCACGAAACCAACAATGTAGAAACCCAATTATGTCTGGGTCTATCTTCTGTGCTTGACCTCTCAAAAAGGGTAGAGAGATTACAGGAGTAATATGTCTTGTACTAGCGATAGAAATTAAACAAGGAATGGAGGTAACAAACAGAGGATGCAAGAGTGTTTGCTTTTAAACTAACAGTTTGTAACGGCAGCCCCTTACCCAGCCGGCAGCCACACTACCCAGGACCTGTGGCCTGGATGAATTACTGAGAAAACTATCAATACCAAGCCGTACCTCTAACAAATAATAATTTTCCCTCCTCCCCAATCGATGGTTAAAGACTAGCAAATGAAAGCAAATATGTAATATAAGTGTGGGAATATATTAAATACAATACAATGACAGATACAAGAATATACTGTAAATCCGCAACGTAAAATATATCTACATATATATATATCCCTCCACCACAGCAGCTAAGTGAAAACAACACTTGTACAATAAACAAAACCTCCCTTGCCCCTGCAAACGTATAACAAACACAAAAACACAAATAATAGCAACGTATGAGTACTGAATGACAATGAACATGAAATTGAGTGCCGGGTAAATCACTGTCCAGAAACACGGATGACTGATCAAAATGGGTGTGTTTGAATCTCTCGAATAAAACAGAACGACCTCAACGTGCTTCCTCGGCACGAATGGTGGATTATAATGTCAACCCGGGGTTTCTGGCGATGATGGTGTTATTGTGATTTTGGCGGAATGAGAATCAAACTGGAACCAGACGCAATGTAAATAATAGCAGAATAATGTTGATCAGTTGTCAGTACTTGAAATCTCTGTCTCTCTCCCTCTCCTTGCCTTCTTTCCCTCCTGATGGTTTAAATAATGATGAGCCGGATGTAACTGCTAAAATCCTGGTCCTGACGTGTCCAGGGGGTCACTGCCTCCCTGCAACACCCTTCCCCATTTCATATTTATGGGGATGACATTTAAACAGACACAGTTAACAACAATACCTATGTTTGTCCCACTACAAGTTGTCAAAAATACCAATAGAATTAACCAAACTAAATGTCAAGCTCAATGCACTGAACCAGAAACCATGACCAGAATTATAAAGGCAAATGTCCTAAAACTGTTCTGTTTTACTTTTTTCTAACTAACATTAAGCTTTGCTTGGTCTTTAATTTAAGGCATGTCTAAAAGTAATGCAGTGCACTGTGCATATATAATGGCTTGTATCAAACTATGTTACTATTGCTCATAAACAACATAGTCATGAGCATCAGAAAATTCCACAAAATGGTAGCATAAACCTCAAAAAATTACATAATTTTATCGTCATCATCATCATCATCATCAACAAAATGTTAATAAACAATGAGAAAAAATGAAATAAACTCAAATCATAAATAAGGCTTCCCACACATCCTCAAATGCCATGACCCCTATTGCACTTTTGGAGATACTGTATATTCTTTTCACCAAACACCTTACAGTCTTCCTTTTTCAACTTCCACCATTTGATCCTTGGCGCTGTCCTCACTCCCCTCCTCTTCTTGACCACCAACTTCATCCTAAAGATCACATCCTATTCTGCCTAACTATGCAAAACCCTGCACCACTTTGCAGTCTCCAGTCTCCTTAAGACTGACCTTCTGCACAGGATATAATCCACCTATGTGCATCTTCCTCCACTCTTGTACATCACCCTGTGTTCCCTCCCTTTTCTTAAATGTGTATTCACCACAGTCATGTCATCCTATTCACAAATCCACTACCATCTGACCTTCTTCATTCCTCTCCTTGACACCATACCTACCCATCACCTCATCATCCCCTCTGTTGCATTCACAACATGCCCATTGAAATCCACTACAATCATCACTTCAGCCAATCTTCTTTTTCATCCATCTTTCACACCCAAATTGTGGGGCACATGTACTAATGACAGTCTTCATCACACCTTCAATTTCCAGATTTTTAAACAACACTCTGTCTGACACTCTTTTCACCTCCAAAACACTCTTGACATACTGTTCCTTCAGCATAAACCCATACTCCATTTCTCCTCCCTTTCCACACCATGGTAGAATAATTTGAACCTGCCTCTGATACACCTGGCCTTACTCCCCTTCTAACTGGTTTCTTCCTCACACAATATATCATTCTTTGTTCTCTCCATCATATCGGCTAACTCTCTCCTTTACCAGTCATACTGATAATTTGCAATATTTGCCAATCTCTTACTTTTCTCTATTCTCTTTTCTGGTTCTTCTGTGCCTGGCCGAGGCACTGTTGTAGCCCACCGTGTGCTGGAATGAAAATGGGTGTCTAGGCTGATCACAAAAACAACAGCATCAAATCCTTTCAGACAAAGCCTGGGCAACAAAGAGGAATGATTTAAGCACATTTATATTAGGCAGAATACCCAGTAGGGACTGGGTGGTCATTTGGCCTTGGAAACCCTGCAGATTTTGCTTTTTTTTTTGTTTATTCTGTCATCCCAGCTATCTGACCATATCATTTTTAGAGACATACATTATGATATTGTACATACGCTACCTTTCTACTAAATGTACGGTATATACTGTATATATATATATATATATATATATATATATATATATATATATATATATATAGTATGTGTGTGTGTATGTGTTTTTTATAAAATCGTTTTTTTTACTTTTTTCTTTGTTACTTATTCATTAATATCCTTACCTAATCTTACTCTTTTTTGTTTTATTGAAACTTTCTCTTTTACATCTTGTAAAGCACTTTGAGTTACATTTTTTGCATAAAAGTGTGCTGTATAAATAAATATTATTGTTGAATAGTACTGTATGCACACCATCTTTTTTTTCTCAGATCACGCTATAAATTAATGAGGGGCTCCTTGCTGGCGCCATAGCACTTTTTATGACCTATTTTTGACTTACTTACAGCCTCAAATAACTACTATAGAGTATGGACTTTTGTTAAACTTTTCTTTCCCAGCATTCAGGGAACTCTTGAACATTTATTCATTTCCATCAGTATAATTCCAATTTATTCAGACATGGTTTTCAGGAGTTTCCAACCTTCTGTTTCTAGGTAAACAGGAGTATGATCTGTCTAACCTATACAAAGACTAGAATTAGTTGTAAAAAGTAGCCCATAAATTAGACAGCATGCTACAGAGACATAGTATAGACAAGTATTTCACATTTCAATTGTCTGGAACCCTTTAAAACAGCGATACACTGTGTGTAATTAAATTTTAAATTCACAATTAGACCATATCTGCTTGTCTTCTGTTTGCTTAAATATTTCTTGCTACACCTAACATCAATCCATTTTCTGCTACAAATCTGGATCATGGAAACAGCAGTCAGACCAAAGATGACCAGACATACCTTTTCCCTGCCACCTCTTCCAGTTCATCCTGGGGGATACCGAGGCATTCCTACAACAGTTGAGAGATACAATATCTCCAGCGTGTCCTAAGTCTGCTCCAAGGTCTCCTCCCAGTTATACATGACTGAAACACCTCCCCAAGAGGTTATTTCTAAAACTGAGCACAGACACCCTGTGAAGGAAGCTTATTTCTGCTTCTTGTATTCATGATCCAAGTTTTTCCGGTCACTGCCCAAAGCTCATGACCATAGGTGAGGAATGTAGACTGACCGGTAAATTGAGGGCTTTGCCTTTCAGATCAGCCTACCTATTGAATGACTTTTTGTGATGCAATTTAAAGAATGGATAAATGTGGAAATCTTACTTTTTTGGTATAGTCATCATCATTATCATGAATCACATCAGAAACTAATATGAATTAGAATTTTTCCCACTAACTAAAAATTGAAATTTGTAAATATTATTTTGTATTTCATGAATGGGAAGTGGTAGTACTGCTGACTCGAAGTAAGGAGAACAGGATTTATGTCCTGGGTCCTCCCTGTGTGGAGTTGTTCTCCTTGTATCAAAGTAGCAAAGTGCAATCTGTCTTTTGTATTTTTTTTGTAGCTTTTAAGTTATGAAAGTGTGAAAAATCAGTTGTTTCTGTATATAGTTAGTAACATACCAATCGTATGTTATAGTATGGGTGCTTATTAATGTTACAACCCACAGACCATTTGCACTGGGCTTCTCTGTTAAGCCACCAGATGATTGGGTGGATGCTGTAGGGGCATTGGCAAAAAACTATTTGTATGACACCCTGTTCTTTTTTTTGTTTCTGGAAAGGGACAAGAAAATAAAATTCCATTTCACCTCCTCTTAGTTGACTTCTTTCTGACACAAACTGGAGTAAGACGGATTCCAGTCACTTATATCAGCATGAGTTTCCTCTGGCTTTTCCAGTTTTCTCCCCCTGTCCAAAGACATGCAGGCTAGGTGAATTGGTGATAAGTTGGCCCTGATGTGTGTTTAGGGTGTGTGTGTGTTCACCCTGCAATGGACTGGTGCCCTATCCGGGGTTTGTTCCTGCCTTGTGAAAGAAAGAAATAAGCTCTCTGCAGGCAATGCTTGCGCTGAAGGTCCTCAATGGCAGACAATGAGGAACCAATGATATGCTTGGCAGTTATCACCACCAAGTGCAGAGATTTCTGGTCTGAGAGTGTGCAAGTAATATACAATACTGTATTACAAATGGTCAGACTGCCCTCAGTTGTGCAGATGTAGAGAAGTTCATTAGAATATGATGAGACAGCTGGACTTTCATCAGCCTCCTCAGAAAATAAAGACACTTCTGTGCCTTCTTGACCAAGACAGAGGAATTGTGGAACCTGTTCCTGTCACATTGACTTCCGGTTTCCTACAAGAGCAGCAACAACAGAAGCATTAGGATTTTTATGTTAAAATTACAAGAGTTCACCAAATAGTTAGAACACAACTGGCAGTGCCAGAAAACCCCTATTGTTTCCACTTTAACTAATGAGTAACATTTTAGTTTTTTCTTATTTAGCTTGAGGAAATTACTACTTGTCCATTCAGAAATACAAGATAGACAATGGGTCAGAGAACCCAAAGCGTCAGGATTCAGGTGTTGTGCACAGTTAAAGCTGCGTATCATATGGATAGCTGTGGTAGTTCACTTTGTGTTTTGAAATAATCCTGCCTAATTGGAGCATATAGATTGAAAATAACAACAAGCCCAGAATAGATATTTGAACTAGGTCATATACAATATCATGGATGTCTGAACTGCAATCACCACAACTAACAAAGAATTTTCTACCAGTTAAATAAGACTAAATCCCATTTAAGACACTGCCCAAGTAGCCCACAAAGGGACACAAGGGCCATTTATTAGAATACAATGGTCTATGGTGTCAAATGCAGTGCTCAGGTCTTGTAAAACAAGAACAGATACGCATGAAAAATATGTATTAAAAAATATTTATGCCTTGTTTTTTAAAGAAATTTTCCTGCCACTTGACTTGCTAATTGAGTCCTCTTTAACCCCTTCACCATTATTGTATAACTCATCCACTGCGAGTACACGCAGTCAACCCCTAGGTGGGCAGCTGTTGAAATCGCAGTTGTGGTAGAATAGGAGAGCATAATACAAGCTGTCAGAATGTAAAGTGCATGAAGAAGAAAGCGATTTGATGTGTATTAAATAGTGACAGTTCTTTGGGAATAGCCAGTGACAGCATAATAGCATCTAGTTCTAGTGTCTGTGAAATATACAAAGGTTATGATTAGGCACAAACGGTAAACTCGGATGCCACTTCTGAATGTGTATAGTGTAATGAGAATGTTGGACAACTTTCATTTGTGACATTTACTGATCTCCAGAGTGCAAGACAGGTGTATCAGGTACAAATTATCCCATAGAGAATTTTTAATCTGTTTATAAGTAAAAGTATATAAGATGTACTGTAATCGTGACTGAGCACAGCATACAAGCAAAGAACCTAATGCAGCAATACATACTGAAACCAATTTAAGGGTGCGTTTGTGGTCTGATGAAGTGGCATAGCAACTGCATGGCCCTAAGTGCATGTGATCAGGATAGCAGCTGTCATTGGTCATACAGTTTGAAACCGAACACTTTTAAATTGCAATCCTGTTCTTGAAATGAGGGGTGGGGTAGCTGGGTAGTAGCGGAAGTGACTGGGCAGCAAGCCGAGCAACAACATGTGAAAATGCGGTTAACAAGTCGGATGCATGTGCAATGCAGAATATAAAACAACAGTGATTTTTCTTTTACATTAAGGCCAATCTTCTACAAAATATTATGAATAGTTGTGCATTTTGCACCTAACACACCTAACAATTAAATTTCTGAACACCATATTATTCATGAAAGAAAGCAAAACTCAGAACGAGGTGAATTTATGGGGAGGATTGTATGTAGAGTATGTATTGCTTCTAGTAACTGAACCTGTAAATGAAAGGTAAGTTAAATTCTGTTCATGTATTTGCACCACCTTCACGTTTGCCTGATATTTGTAATGCTTGTATTTAGTTTTTGACAATACCTGTAATGGCAGCAACAGATAAAAGAATATTTAGAAAACTGTGACTGATAAAAAAAAAAATTGAGATTAACTATGTCACAGGTGAGACTATTAAGTTTAGCAATTCTCTCTCTTTAAAAAGTAAGAGCTAAAAAACTAAACATAAGATGTCTCGTCAAGGAATTTGACAAAAAGAAATCAAGAAAGAAAACGTACCTAACGTGTCTACATAATTAGCTTTCTATATGACTAGCATTTTTAAGAACAATTTATCATTTAACATTAATACAAGATTATAATTAACAAGGATTTTCAGGTTTATTTGTATGATATTACAGTAACATTTTTATAAATTTATATCAAACCACAAATAATAAATTGACCACATATAGCACAGTTCAATGTATGCCTTCTGTCATTAATATTACTCATACTGTACACATTAATGAAAATAGCATATAAAAAGTCCACTTCTCTTGAGATACCTTCTCAATTAAAAAGAAAATCAATGTAGCAGCAGTTTTAAATTACTTTGCATTAAATGTCCACTCAATTAAATAAATAAATAAATAAATAACAGGCAAATATTTTACATAGTATTTTAATTTTAAGTTTAAGTTGTCATCCTCTTACATTAAATTAAATATTTGACAAACAAAAACTGATTGTAAAGAAATTTTTATTAAAATTAATTTATCAATATTTTAGTAAACATTTTTCTTGAAGTCTTTATATTTCTTTTCTTTAAGGTCCTTCATGAGTATCATTGTGTCTATTGCTTCACGACCAAAAAGATTCCAACATGATAGACATTAATTTTTTTTCAAGCTTTACTTTCAACTGAATATGAATGTATAAAGATGAGGAATTTTGATGAGGTTGTTGAACATTTTACAGAAATGAAGACTTGAAAGCAGACACGGTGAATCCTCTTTTTTATCTGTGAATACTGAGAACAAATGTTCTTGTATTTAAAATACAGTGATACAGTGCCTGTTCCCTGCATTTAATTGTCCTGCTATTTTTCCAATTTGCTTATGAAAGAACAAAACTGTTTAAAAATATTAATATTTGTTTCCTTATTACTTACGTTTCAAATTTTAAATTGTTTATGTAGTGAATCAAAGGAAGGATCTGCCCTGGAGGCCAGATATTTTAGTTTAGTTTACTATTACGCTGTGCATTCTATGGTTTAATTAACTATATTTGTGCTTAAAAACTTAAAAAAAATATATATTTACATACAGTTCGTATGGTCTGGAACAGATTAGTTGTATTTACATACAATCCTATGGGGAAAATTGCTTTGGATCACAACCAAATCGGTTTACGACCAGAGTTTTGGAACGAATTATGGTCGTGAACCGAGGTTCCACTGTACTTACAAGTACAATTACCTCACTGTAAACTTGCGATACAGTTATAATATTGCACAACTTGCGCCACTTTATAAAGCGCGTATTTATATATGATGACGATATAATTTTGAAGTTGAAATGCAGCAAAATAGGTTTATTACATTATACAGATAAAATGTTAACATCATTTTAAAAATCTATATTGTTAATAATTAAACATGTGAGGACACAGTGGCGCAGCACTAGCTAGTTCAGGGAATGTTCCTGCCTCACGCTGTATTCTTGCTGGGGCTGGTGCGACACTGGATGGATAGATGGATAGAATAATTAAACATGTACTACGAAGATATTTCAATGTTCCTTAAAAGTTTTGAAGAATCAGAGTTCTAAACTTACAGATGGCTTAACATCTATTACAGAGCTGATTGTGTGGTGATTGGTTACTTGAAGAAAGAAAAGGAAGGACAGGAATTGGGGGTTAGTATGTTTGAAAGAGACAGTACTGCTGCAATAAATTATTTAATCGAAGGTCACGCACTGCACAGCAAATATCTTGCGGGAGGCAGGAACAATCTGTGGACAAGGCGCCTGCTCGTCACTATCACTGCGCCACCGTGTTCCCATGTTTAACATGCTTAAATTCCTATCATCATGAAAATGATAACAAGTATACATCTCAATATTTTAATTATTCGGAGATCTGTAATATCATGAATGTAGTGGATTCTGTGTCCTGTCGGAGGAAGAGAAAGTCCGTTTAAGTAGCACGTAGATTCACACACATAGAGCACATACAAGAGCACACATAATACAAAGCATTTAACGTGCTACTTTAGTTACGATGGTATTTGAGAAACTAGTAAATTAAATGATTTAAAGATAAAGTTTATGATGTTCCACTTTAATGACAAAGTAAATTACATGATTGAAGTGGAAATTTCGAGCTTTTTTCTCACTGTGTCCCTATTTCTTTTTTTTCTTTTCTCTGTACCCTAATAAGCTTTCATATGACACTCAGATGGTGGGCAACGTCTCGCCTTTTCATGGCGACTTTGACATTTGACAACTTCTTTTTTATTTCAGGCACTGTGCATCTCTGTGAACTTGAGCTTTCGAGTTTCTCCGACACTCTGTCACTCGATCAACTTCCTTTTGTTGATTATATCACTTTTCATGCTGACCGGGATTTATGTAGCGGAAGAACGTGGAAGTTGGAGTTCGCACAGATTTATGCATCTGGATTTTTTTGTGCGTATGAACATTTCCGCTTTTGTTCATATGCCATGTTATAGTGTGAATTCTATGCACTGCGTTATACATGAGGCCCCTGGTGTCTAATATAAAATGCAAAAGTCCTAGAGCTGTATGCTTATAGCTCCTTCCTGCAGCTCTGGGGCCTCATGCATAACACCGTATGCAGCAAGCTGTTGAAAATGTTCTATCAGTCCATAGTAGCCAGTGTCTTGTTGTATACTGCAGTCTCCTGATGAAGCAAGTTGAGTTGAAAAGAAGCACAATATCTAAACAGACTTATGAGGAAGGCCTGCTCCATCACAGGGCTCAACCTGGACACTCTAGAAGCTATTGTGGAAAAGAGGATGGTGGCAAAATTGGATGCCATCATGAAAAATCTCTTGGAGTTATCTTGGAGAACTTTTAACAACAAGCTCATTCTATTAGAGTGAGCTAAGAAGTGCTTCTGGGGATCTTTTCTGTCCACTGCTATGAGGCACTTCATTGCTTCCTCTCAACATACTCTAAGTTCATTTTGAAATTTCTGTACAATATTCTTTTATTTATTTATCTACTGATTGATTGAGTTATTGATTAATTGGCTGTCCTGTGAGTTTGTATCCTTGTTTTATTTGTTACTGCTGCCAAGGTGATGTTGCTGTCATAATAATAAACAAAAAATATCAATAGATTTAAAAGTTTTAAAATTAAGATTTACCACAAAAAGAAGCTAATCCCAATAATGGGGCCCCTGGCAAAACTGTGACATAGGGAGGAGAGTTGGAAAGGGGAGGTGAATCAGACCTAGCCTCTGATCAGTCTGTAGGGGAGCCTGCAACAATTACAAGTCAAAGTTATCTGCCTTCATATCATGAGGCAGTGCCTACCAAGTTAGAAAGCACAAAGGACACCAATCCTCCTGGGTTGCCTTGAGTGTGGGTAGCAGGAAATGGCCCATAAAGTCCTGAGTGGTATAAAAAGATGTTCTTGGGCACACAGTCTCTTATTTCTTGTTTCAAAGCATCCAGCAGGTCCTATGCAACAGGGTATTTCCAGATGATGTGTAGGGCTATCTCTTCCTGTATAATGCACTACAGTGCTTGCATTTGCCCAAGTTACTGTTGTGCAGGATGGTCCAGAGAGCAAGATGTCTTAAGGCCATGTCATATCTGACAACTTTTCCAGAGATGTGTCAATCATAGCCATCATTTACATTTACATTTACAACATTTAGCAGACGCTCTTATCCAGAGCGACTTACAACAGTGCTTAGTAGTCTACGACTGTTCTTCAGTCTTTAAGGCTAGGATTAAATCTACTGTCATTAAACAAGTTACCGCTGACCAAGTTGTACACAAAACCATGCTAGAAGAAAATAGATAAAGGGTAGAAAAAAAAAAGTATGGGGACTTTAGTCCCCCAAGTGCTGTTTAAAGAAGTGTGTCTTCAGATGACGTTTGAAGACAGTGAGGGTCTCCGCTGTTCGTACAGCAAGAGGAAGTTTGTTCCACCACTGAGGAGCCAACACTGCAAAGAGTCTTGATGCATGTCGTCCTCTTCTTTTAAGTACGGGTGGTTTGAGACGAGCAGTGCTTGATGTTCTGAGAGAGCGAGAAGTGACACGCTGCTTAACCAGTGCTGATATGTAAGGTGGTGCAGTTCCAGTTTTGGCCTTAAAGGCAAGTGTTAGGGTTTTGAACCTGATGTGGGCAGCCACAGGGAGCCAGTGCAGGTTCCGCAGCAGAGGTGTAGTGTGTGAGAATTTGGGAATATTGAAAATGAGTCTTGCAGCTGCATTCTGGATCAATTGAAGTGGCCGTGTTGCCTTTAGTGAAAGTCCAGACATCAAAGAGTTGCAGTAGTCCAGCTTAGAGATGACCAAGGTCTGGACGAGAAGCTGAGTAGCCTCTGTAGTGAGAAAGGGGCGGATTCTCCTGATGTTGTAAAGAAGATATCTGCAGGACCTGGAGAGGTTGCTGATGTGTGGAGAAAAAGACCATTCTTCATCTAGAGTGACACCAAGACTTCTTGCCGTTTTTGAGGGGACGATAACTGAGTTGTCAAAAGAGATTGCAAGGTCAAGATTCGGAGATGAGTTTCTTAGCAGGATTCTTAGCAGGTCTGAGGCAGTTGGTGAAATACTCCCTTGAAACAGTCACATAATGTAATATACCTAGTGAATCACTCACCTCAGATAGTCCATGATGCACTCTGGCAAAATCAAACAGATTTGATTTTCTCTTAAGTCATACGGATGTGCTTGTGTGCATGACAACTGACAACTTTTGGCAATGTGTAGGTTGAAACCTGTGGTGTCTCAAATACAAAGTTAGTATCTGTTTCACTTGTCCCAGCCATGCCTTTTACAGAGGGATAAGAGGAAAAAGCGGAAAATGCAGTTTCCTGCAGAACCATTACTTTGTCAGAGTCTTGAAGATGCTGTTGCATTAAAAAGAGGGTCTTGGCTGAGATGTCAGTGATGCTATTCCCATTCTTGCAGGGCTGTTATATGACTGTCTGCTTTACTTAGAACCTCACATGAAATAATACACTATATTTTAGATTGCCCTTACTGAATGGGGACCACATCATTGACATGAACCAAAAAATGGAGAGCATCTTGTTCTCGTGATTTCTGTCTTCTTTGAAATGTCTGATTCAGGACCTGACAACATACCTGGTCGTGTGCTCAAAGAATGTGCCAGTCAACTGGTTAATGTCCTCACAGACAGTTTCAACTCACCTCTGAGCCAGTCGTCAGTCCCAGCATGCTTCAAGTCGAACACCATCATACCAGTGCCGAAGAAGTCATCAGTGACATGCTTGAATGACTACCGACCAGTTGCACTCACGCCAATCATCATGAAGTGCTTTGAAAGGTTAGTCATGTCATACAGAAAGATTAATCTCCCTGCCTCCCTTGACCCTCTTCAGTTTGCATACCACTCAAACAGATCAACTGAGGATGCCATATGCTCTGCCCTTCACCTCTCCCGTACACATCTGGATAAAAAAAACACATATGTCAGGATGCTATTCATAGACTTTAGCTCTGCCTACAACACAATCATTCCTCAAAAGCTGGTTGTAAAACTGAGCAGGTTGGGCCTGAAAACCACCCTCCGCAATTGGATCCTGGACTTCTTGACAGAGAGGCCCCAGTCAGTTTGGATGGGCTGCAACACTTCCAGCAACATCACACTGAGCATTGGAGCGGCACAGGGCTGCGTGCTTATTCTACTGATATTCAACCTGCTGACTCACGACTGCACAGCCACGCACAACACCAACTACATCATCAAGTTTGCGGATGATACGACGGTGCTGGGACTGATAAGCAGGGATGATGAAACAACATACAGAGATGAGGTGGAACGGCTGTCTGCATGGTGTGAAGACAACAATCTATCTCTCAATGTCAACAAGACAAAAGAGATAATTGTGGACACTCAGCATCAACGGTTTAGATGTGGAGACTGTTAGGAGTACCAAGTTCCTCAGTGTGCACATAACTGAGGAACTTACATGGATGCATAACACCTCATCAGTTCCTGAGGTGGCTGAAGTGAGCAAGTCTTCCCCCTTCCGTTCTCAACATGTTCTACAGAGGCACCATTGAGAGTGTTCTGACCAGCTGCATCACTATCTTGTATGGCAACTGCAACATATCCGACTGCAAGCGTCTGCAAAGGATAGTGAAGACAGCAGAAAACATTATTGGGGTGCCTCTCCCTTCACTACAGGACATATTTTACAAATGCAGTGTCCGGCAAGGCCTGCAGCATTATGCAGGACCCCTTACACCCCTCACATGGACATTTCACACTTCTGCCATCCAAGAGAAGATACTGCAGGTTGCAGGATAGTTTTTACCCCCAAAGCTGTCAGACTCCTTAACACCATGCTGCCACCTGGCATCTTACACACTGCCTCAACCACCTCTAAAAACAGAACTTTTATACATGCAAGCCACTTTCCTGCAAATACTAGTGTGCATGTAGAAAAGAGCTGAAACTCTCATACTGACCTTTAAGTATTTCGACACTCTTGATATCCTTCTGCTGTGAAACATTCTGACCTGTCATTGTTTACACATGTCTTAAACAACTATTATCATACACTGATAATTTCTGTATTATCTATATCTATTATTTATTATTTATTTATTATTTTACATATCTATTGACTATATTTATGTATCTAGATTACAAATACCATACATTGCGTCAATGTTCATATTGCTAACTACATGTCAATATTGCTGCTACTTCTTTGTCTTGTCTTTGCACAATGTCTTGTTTGTGTTTTAATTTTAAATTTAAATTAATTTTAATTCTATTTTTAATTTATTATTTGCACTTCATGTTGTTACACTGTGGACCCTGAGCTTCGCAATTTTTTCTATCTGTATAATTGTATATTGTTGAGATGACAATAAAGTTCACTTTGACTTGACTTGACTGTGATTCATTTGTAGCTCTGTACAACAGAAAACAAGAAACACTTAGAGAGAGTGCAATATGTGAACATGGAAAAAACAAGGAGCAAATCAGTTTTACCACCATTCACCAGTACCATGAGCAATATACAGAGTGACATATAGACAGAATATCTCATCCATCTCAGACTTGCACTGGACCCTGGAAACCCATGAGACATATGATCAAAGACTTTTGTCTGGCCCAGACTGACCAGGGCTGTGTGAACGTTGCATTCTTTGATGTAGTGGACCTAGTCCCTGATTCTGACCAAACTATCTGCAATTAAACCCTAGAATGCTCTGTGTCTGGGTTAAATAAATGATCAATTTTATCATTGGCTTTAGAAAACTGACTACTACCTTGGCAAGGATCTTGCAGTCCAGGGGGACTGCATTCAGGAGGGAAGAAAGAGACACCAGTTTTTCATGTTATATATTTCTCTTTCTCTTTTTGCAAGATTCTGATCACTCTTTTCCACACGGTTAAGGACATTCAGATCCAAGAGCACTAGACTCACTTGTAGGAAGAGTAAAAAAGTGCATGTTTGCTGCTGCTCTCCTCTGTATAAAATTTAAATGGGTGTTCCATAGACATTCTTCGCTTAAAGCTTGCCTAGAAATTAAATACTGGATGAAGCTCAACTATTTACAATTAAACTGCAAGAAGTGAAAACTCATGATAATTAACACTAAAGCCCAGCTTAAGAAAATTAACTAGATCATATACTTCTGCAAGGAATCTTGGAGTCAATTGTGATTAATTCCTTTCTTATTCAACTCACATAAAACACATTTAAAAAGTTTTTACTTACACCTTTACAACATATTCTGACCTTTTCCAAGCTTTTTCAAGAAGCTTGTCTATGCTGTAGAGCTCAGAACCACAGCAGTGCGAACATACTGTAAGTCTTCTTCTCTTCACTCTTTGCTGGCTCCCTGAGTTTTGTAAGATTGAATACAATATCCCGTCAATAAGCTAAAATGATTTATATGGGCTGATGATATATGGACTATAGTTCTATTTGCCTACTAGTTTACTGATGCTGCCAGTCTTGTTGTGAACCAAACTAAATTGTTCTCTAAGCATGAAAACATTTTCAGCTCTTTCACACCCAGATTTGGAAAGACATCCATAATATAATTGCATCTTTTATTTGGTGTTTAATGCTTTGGTTCTGATTTATGTCCAGTGTTATTTATAGAGCTTTTCTATGCTTCTACTCCTACTTAACCTTTTTGAATATTTTTGAAATGTCTTTAGCATGGGAAATATTCTATATACATAAAATGTATTATTATTATTATTATTATTATTAGTGGTGGTAGTGTAGTTCACTGGCTGGGGTACTGCAAGGTCTAAATGATCTAACTGTGAGTGTAGCTCTCCAAACATTAAACAAGTGTCCATGATTAACTAACCCATAGGGTCCAAAATGTTAGTGACACCTGCTAGGAATTTGTCAGCTGAGTCTGCCTCAGCTGTCTTTAAAAATAGAGGCTGATGTAGCAGTCTACTCTCATTTCCCACACTCTTAGTCTCATCTCACAGCTCCATCCCCAGGTACTGCACATTTACACAGAATAGTGTGCACTTTCATACTTCCTCAAATAACTTTTTCACACAATCTTTAGTATCCTCCAGTCTTATATCTCACATGCACTGGTGGTCTAGCAGGGAATGCAGATTGTTTTGCAGCCATCTGAATCCCTCCACCATTTTTTACCTTTAGCTTCTCTTTGCCTGGAAGAAATTTCAGAGATTCAGAGTTCAGTCAACTTCCATTGAGCATTCTCCAGTTGTTTGCTAATTTATGCAGATAAGTCTTCAGCTACCCTTATCAGAATACAATACAATACAATACAGTTTATTTTTGTATAGCCCAAAATCACACAGGAAGTGTGGGCTTTAACAGGCCCTGCCTTTTGACAGCCCCCCAGCCTTGACTCTCTAAGAAGACAAGGAAAAACTCCCAAAAAAACCTAGTAGGGAAAAATGGAAGAAACCTTGGGAAAGGCAGTTCAAAGAGAGACCCCTTTCCAGGTAGGTTGGGCGTGCAGTGGGTGTCAAAAGAAGGGGGTCAATACAATACAATGCAGTACACAGAACAGAACAATTTCTCAATATAGTAAGAAATAAAAAATATACATTTTAGAAGTACAGAGCAGAATTTAACAGCAGATGATATATCCCATAATAAGATTTGGATTTGTATAGAGTCCTGGAGACCTCATCCTTCAAGCTGCCTCCCCCATTTGGCCATTCCATGGCTGAAACAGTGCTGGGCCAGCCAATCCGATGAAAGGACCCCTCTTTCCCACGATTCCCGCGATCCTCCATCTGGGATGACTTTTCCTTAGGCAGGCAAAACAACTTGGCAGGTGGGCCATGGCACCAAGTGCCACATTTGAGTACCGAGAAGAAAAACAGAATAAGTGAGGGTTAGTATACAATTATAACTGTCATGTTACTTATGTTTAAGTGCTAATGACTAACAACAGAGATGCAGTCTGTACAGTTAATCAGCAGCTCTAGTCAGGATATGCTAAACTGAAGTAGTGAGTCTTCAGCTGGGATTTAAAAGCTGAGACCGAAGGGGCATCTCTTATAGTAGCAGGCAGACCATTCCACAGTTTAGGGGCCCTGTAACTAAAAGCTGGACCTCCCACTGTTATTTTATTAATCCTTGGAATCATAAGCAGACCGGCATCTTGAGATCTTAATGTGCGCTCTGGTTTGTAAGTCATGATAAGTTCAGACAAGTAAGCCAGACCTCGACCATTTAATGCTTTATATGTTAAAAGAAGGATTTTGAAATCTGCCCTAAACTTAACCGGGAGCCAGTGTAAGGATTTAAGAACTGGAGTTATGTGTTCGTATTTTCTTGTTCTTGTAATAATTCTCGCAGCCGCATTTTGGATTAACTGGAGGCTGTATAAAGAACAGTTTGAACATCCAGTGAACACAGCATTGCAGTAGTCAATCCTACTAGAGATAAATGCATGAATTAGTTTCTCAGAATCCTGTTTATTTAAAAAGCGCCTTAATTTCCTAACATTTTTAAGATGGAAGAAACATGTTTTGGACAACTTTGTAATATGCGCTTTAAATGACATGCTAGAGTCAAAGATAACTCCTAGATTGCGGGCTGATTCAGTAAAATTGACTGGGATTCCCACTGAGTTAAATGATGACAAAATATTGTTGTGATCAGCATCATTCCCTCCAACAATTAACATCTCTGTTTTATCTGTATTTAAAGACAAGTAGTTCTTATTCATCCACTCCTTTAATTCACTAACACAACTAATTAAAGACAACATTGGAGAAACTTCATTTGATTTAAATGAAAGGTATAACTGGGTGTCATCTGCATACGAGTGAAAATTAACATTATGTTTCCTAATGAGAGATCCCAGTGGAAGCATGTACAGTGAAAACAGTAAAGGTCCCAGTACTGAGCCCTGCGGGACACCATATTGAACTTCTGTGTATAATGATGGAGTACTGTCAGCACATTTCTGTACATATTGGAATCGATTTGATAAGTAAGAACTAAACCAAGCGAGCACGGTGCCTGTAAGCCCAACATCATTTTCTAGTCTGTGCAGTAAAATAGAATGGTCGATGGTGTCAAATGCTGCACTTAAGTCCAACAACATAATTACAGTGGAGTTTCCTTCATCAGAGGATATCAGAATGTCATTTACAACCCGTGTTAGTGCCGTTTCTGTACTATGACCAGTGTGAAAACCAGACTGGAATTTCTCAAATAAATTGTAATGCGTAAGGTGTGTCTGAAGCTGACTGGCGACTACTTTTTCTAGTATTTTAGAGAGAAACGGTAAATTTGAAATAGGCCTATAATTATTTAGTATATGTGGGTCAAGGTCTGACTTTTTAAGTAATGGTTTAATGACTGACACTTTTAGTGCATCAGGTACTGTGCCATGCAATAATGAACTATTGATAATGTTTAGGATAGGCGCTGCAAAAACATCCATTGCACTTTTTACTAGTTTTGTTGGCACTGGATTTAGGGAACAAGTAGTGGGCTTCATTTTAGAAATTAAACTTAAGACTTCCTGCTCAGTTACAGGATTAAAATTACTAAAGTGCTGAGTGCAATGTGAGGCAGGGTCTGCTAAGCTAGTATTTGGTTTGTACTGTGATGCAGAGATCTGGGATCTTATATTTTTAATTTTCTCATTGAAGAAGTTAATAAAGTCTGTACTGCTGATGTCTGTTGGTATTTTGCACTGTTGATCTGAATTTCCATTTGTTAATTTAGCCACTGTTCTAAACAGTACCCGAGGATTTTTATTATTGCTATCTATTAATGTAGAATAATATTCTGACCGAGCTTTAAAGAGGACTTTTTTATATTTATTAACACTCTCTGTCCATGCAATTTGACAGACATGTAGCTTTGTTGTTCTCCATCTGCGTTCCAGTTTTCGACACTCTAATGAGTCCAAGGTTTCACCTCAGCTGTTAAAAACACTTCTGAGATAAACTTTACTTTAAAAAAAAGCAGTGGACTCAGGCTATGTCCACACTACTACATTTTAATTTCAAAACATAGTCATTACATTCTGCTTTTGCCTCTTATCCATACTACCCTAATGTTTTTGACACTCAAAAAGGGAGACTTTTGAAAACACTGCATATTTCTGAAAACCATATATTTTTAAAACGCCAACTCAGCGTTGCAATATAAAGAGGTGCAAATGGAGAGTTTTGAAAACACAGACACTAATCAAACTCTGGTTAGTTAATGTTTATTATGCAGCCTTTCCCTGATTGCATCCTGTCCATTACATTTTCTCAATAACAATTACACTTCCTCATCAGTCCAAACAAAAGAATCTGCTTTTTTGTTTTTCATATTCATCATTGCTGTTCTCAGTGTGTAAACGTAAGTTTCAAATGAATGTCTAATGAGGAGAACACTTTCTCTTCCTGCTTGCACCAATGTGCACATGCCCAATTTGGTGGAACAACTACTTGATGTGTATTTTCCTTTGTTTTTGTGTGGACAAAGATATTTTCATAAACAGTATGAAAGCAATAGTGTGGAGTGAGATCATTTCTGTTCAAAAATGCTGTTTTTAAATGAAAACATAGTATTGTGAACATAGTCTCAGCCTACCCACATGATCTTAGTCAAAAGGCCCAGAATACTCACTTGATGTAAGCCAATAGAAAGCCAAGAAGCTATTTGTTTCTAGAATTAAAGTAACATACCTAGAAGTACTCTGTGTGATTTAAACTTCAGAGGATCTTGCAGGTCAATGTCAAAAATGAATGAGGAAAGCATGTGATTAATAAATAGTAGAAAATAGTTAATCAACAGAATAGTACATCTCAGTTTTTTTAGGATGATGATCACATGTGCCTTTCTGTAGTCGTCAGGAAAACTACATCGGAAGAGTGTGAAAAGGGAAAGACAAGGAATTTATGAAACATATTTAGTTTAGACTCTAAATGAAATGTGTTGAAATAGTGAGTGAGTAAACAGTGGTTATTAAATTTCATTCAATTATGAGAAAGAGGAGAGAAAAAAATAGATACTGAACTATACTTAAGTTGTGTGTAGCTGTGTCTAGATGTAGGAAACTTGGAAAGTGAAAGGGGTGGCAAATTCATCAGCAGAGTTCTACAGTTATTTTTTATAAGCCAGTTATAAACTAACCAGAAGAAAGCTAAGTTTTTATTTTATTTCAACTGTCTTAACTAAACAGGAAGATTTTGGTCTTCCTCTGTTCCTGCTTAGCAAGTAGATTCTGTATGAAGCTTGGACTTGTAATAATATTGTGGTCACAGCTTGTGGTTGGGTTTTGAGTTCAACCTGTCAGTCTGGCAACAAAACTATACGGAAAGCATTTTAAAAACAATGAAAAACTTAAAAGTAAAAAAAAACAGATAAAAAATACATTTCTTCATATCTTCCATATAGTACAGTGCATTCTAATGCTAATACAGATAATTTATTAGCATTTGTTTTGAGTACAGCATTTATATTAACTACCTCAGTTAGTAGAAGGGCCTTTCTGACATTGAGTAAATCCTATATAAAAGAATGATACCCAATACCACATGCACTTCAGAAGAGATCAGTCCACCTGAAGCTAAGCATGTTTGGGTCCAGCCAGTACTTGGATGGGAGACCATCTAGGAAAAACTCGGGTTGCTGCTGGAAGAAGCATTGGTGAGGCCAGCAGGGGGTGCTACCCTGTGGCCTGAATGTGGAACCCAATGCCCCAGTGCAGTGATGGGGACACTGTGCTGTAAAAATGCCACTGTCCTTTGGATGAGACATAAAACAGAGGTCCCGACTCTCTGTGGTCATAAAAGATCCCTGGACATCCTTTATAAAGAATAGGTTGTATCCCGATCTCCAGGCTAAATTGCCCACAATGACATAGTCATTCTGGCCTTCTAATCATCCTTTGTCATTAATTAACTCTCCCTCTCAACACTTAAACAACTAACGTGTGGTGAACATAGTGGTACAAAAATGGCTGCTGTCAACATTGTCCAGGTGAATGCTACACATGGTGGTTGAAATGGCTCCTCGCTCACTGAAGCACTTTAGATAGATAGATAGATAGATAGATAGATAGATAGATAGATAGATAGATAGATAGATAGATAGATAGAGATAGATAGATAGATAGATAGATAGATAGATAGATAGATAGATAGATAGATAGATACTTTATTAATCCCAAGGGAGAGAAAAACCAAGGAAAATTACACCTTTTATTGGCTAGCTAAAAAGATTACAATATTAATCCCAAGGGGAAATTCACATACTCCAGCAGCATACTGATAAAGAAACAATATTAAAGAGTGATAAAAAATGAAGGTAAAAACAGACAATAACTTTGTATAATGTTAACGTTTACCTTCTGGGTGGAGCTGAAGAGTGGCATAGTGTGGGGGAGGAACGATCTCCTCAGTCTGTCAGTGGAGCAGGACATTGACAGCAGTCTGTCGCTGAAGCTGCTCTTCTGTCTGGAGATGATACTGTTTAGTGGATGCAGTGGATTCTCCATGATTGACAGGAGCCTGCTCAGCACCTGTCGCTCTGCTACAGATGTCAAACTGTCCAGCTCCATGCCTACAATAAAGCCTGCCTTCCTCACCAGTTTGTCCAGGCATGAGGCGTCCTTCTTCTTTATGCTGCCTGCCCAGCACACCACTGCGTAGAAGAGGGCACTCGCCACAACTGTCTAATAGAACATCTGCAGCATCTTATTGCAAATGTTGAAGGACGCCAGCCTTCTAAGGAAGTATAGTCGGCTCTGTCCTCTCTTGCACAGAGCATCAGTATTGGCAGTCCAGTCCAATTTATCATCCAGCTGCACTCCCAGGTATTTATAGGTCTGCACCCTCTGCACACAGTCACCTCTGATGATCACAGGGTCCAGGAGGGGCCTGGGCCTCCTAAAATCCACCACCAGCTCCTTGGTTTTGCTGGTGTTCAGGTGTAGGTGGTTTGAGTCACACCATTTAACAAAGTCCTTGATTAGGTCCCTATACTCCTCCTCCTCCTACCCACTCCTGATGCAGCCCACGATAGCAGTGTTGTCAGCAAACTTTTGCATGTGGCAGGACTCCGAGTTGTATTGGAAGTCCGATGTAAATACAGTAGGCTGAACAGGACCGGAGAAAGTAAAGTCCCCTGCGGCGCTCCTGTGTTGCTGATCACAATGTCAGACCTGCAGTTCCCAAGACACACATACTGAGGTCTGTCTGTAAGATAGTCCACGATCCATGCCACCAGGTATGAATTTATCCTCACAGGTGGCGCAGTGGTAGTGCTGCTGCTTTGCAGTAAGGAGACTGTGGAAGATTGTGGGTTTGCTTCCCGGTTCCTCCCTGTGTGGATAGCGCTTTGAGTACTGAGAAAAGCGCTATGTAAATGTAATGAATTATTATTATTATTACTCCCATCTCTGTCAGCTTGTCCCTAAGGAGCAGAGGCTGGATGGTGTTGAAGGTGCTAGAGAAGTCCAGAAACATAATTCTTACTGCACCACTGCCTCTGTCCAAATGGGAGAGGGATCGGTGTAGCATGTAGATGATGGCATCCTCCGCTCACACCTTCTCCTGGTATGCGAACTGCAGAGGGTCAAGGGCGTGGCGGACCTGTGGCCTCAGGTGGTGAAGCAGCAGCCGCTCCATGGTCTTCATCACATGTGACGTCAGAGTGACAGGCCGGAAGTCATTCATCTCACTAGGATTTGATACCTTTGGGACTGGGGTGATGCAAGATGTTTTCCAAAGCCTCGGGACTCTCCCCTGTTCCAGGCTCAGATGCACTGTAGAGGACTCCCCAGCTCCAACGCACAGGCCTTCAGTAGTCGTGGCGATACTCCATCTTGACCCACTGCTTTGCTGGCACAAGTCTCCTCAGCTCTCTGCTTACCTGGGCTGCTGTAATTGTGGGTGGGGGGAAACTCTCTCCTATGCTGGTGTCAGCAGAAGGATGGGTGGAGGGTGCAGTACTCTGAGGTGAGAGTGGGTTAGGGTGGTCAAACCTGTTAAAGAAGTTGTTCATCTGGTTTGCTCTCTCTACGTCTCTCTCGATGGTGGCACCCCGCTTCGAGCTGCAGCCAGTGATGATCTTCATCCCATCCCACACTTCCTTCATGCTGTTATTCTGCAACTTCTGCTCCAGCTTTCTCCTGTACTGCTCCTTTGCCGCACTGAGCTGGACTCAGAGTTCTTTCTGCACGCGCTTGAGCTCATGCTGATCACCGCCTTTAAAAGCCCTTTTCTTCTGGTTCAAAAGGCCCTTGATGTCACTTGTAATCCATGGCTTGTTGTTAGCATAGCAGCGTACTGTTCTTACTGGAACTACAATGACCATACAGAAGTTGATGTAGTCAGTAGTGCAGTCAACAACCTCCTCAATGTTTTCACTATATGATCCCTGCAGGATATCCCAGTCTGTAGTTCCAAAGCAGTCTCTCAGAGTCTGCTCTGCCTCAGGGAACCACTTCCTGAATGAGCGTGTGGTTGTAGGTAGCTCCCTCATCCTTGGTTTGTAGTGAGGCTGAAGCAGAACCAGGTTATGATCTGCTTTCCCAAGCGCAGGCAGCAGGGTGGAGCTGTATGCATCTTTAACGTTTGCATGCAGTAGGTCAATAGTCCTAATTCCCCGGGTGTTACAATCCACATACAGGGAGAAGGCAGGTAATGTTTTGTCCAGCGTCACATGGTTAAAGTCTCCAGCGATTAGCACAAGCGCCTCAGGGTGCTGCATTTGCAGTTTAGCAACATCAGAATGGATGATGTCACCCGCTATCTCCACGTCCGCCCGAGGAGGGATGTATACAATAACAACAATGACGTGTCCAAACTCTCTGGGTAAGTAATAGGGAAGCAAACTTATGGCCAACAGTTCGATGTCCCTGCAGCAAGTGGAGATTTTCACGTTTACATGTCCAGAGTTGCACCATCTTGTATTCACATATATAGCGAGTCCTCCTCCTTTCCGCTTTTCTGTAGGTCCTGACATTTTTCACCAGCGTGGCCAGTTCAACAATCTTATTTGATAGTGAGTTCACATTTCCCAGGATGACAGAAGGCACCGAAGGTTTGTAACACCACTTTCTCGCAAGCCGCCTCACCTTTAGCTTAGCGCCGGCTCTGCTGCCTCGATACTGCCTTCTTACCTCGTCAGGTAAATAGGGAACCATATCGGCGCAGGCATTTGTTCTCAGCACTTGAAGTTGACTACCTGAATAGACGAGTCTCAGCGTGTAAAAATCTATCTCCAAGTAGTGAGAAAAGTGCTATATAAATGTAAATAATTATTATTATTATTGTTATTATTATTATTCTTTGCAACTTGTGGTGACTATACATCAGACAATGATAATATTATTTATGATGTGTCACTGGGATCTATTTTGGGCCCTTTGTTATTCTTATTATACTTGTTTCCATTAGGCATGATCATTTCAAAACATAAAGTGAACTACCAAAGCTGTGCAGAAGACACAAAGTATGTATTTATAATTAGTGCCAGATGAAGTTGAATTTGAATGTATTATATGTTTTAATATAATTCAGTCAATCTGAGTTTGAAGGCATTATTAGTTTGTTAATAGAATATACTGAATGTAAATGTTTCAGTGGATACACCCATGCATAGCTCAGATAGGACAAGGTGCTTTCTTTAGGAGTTGTTGAGTATATTTGATCTGTTCCTGCCTTATAGCAGCTACAAAGTCAGTTTTGTAATATATTTGTAAAACCTATTGTTAATGTTATTATTTGTAGTGTTCATTCATTATGACAACTTAAAGAAGTTTATTTTTGCCTCTTAAGAAATATATGAACACATACACATTTAAATCCAGCTACACAAAGGGTTGTAATCCACTAATAACAGCTATGTTCTTGGAAGTGGAACTTGAGTGTGAAAGAATAGTAGTGTTAATAAATGGGTAACTTCCAAGACTTTGTATGGTAGGTTCAATGTCCTCTAAAACAGCATTATGTAATTTTGAAAGTTGCTCTGTATCGATAGCTTGTAATCTAAAAGGAGAAAGAGACCAAGAAAACATAACAGAATGAGGGGGCCAATGTGACCACCCCCCCACCCCCACCCCAATTCCTGGGGTTAACTGATTTTATCAAAATGTACATGAACAGAAGATACCTGATGAAGTTAAAGAGTTTGGTAAGAAGATCCATTTCTATGTTGGAGCTGAAGTAAAAATCAAGTGAAAGACATGAAGCCTGAGCAAAGTGGACGACAGCTTTGCAGAAGGAGAAGTGATTAAATTAGAAGAGCTCAAGATGCACCTGTGAGGAAAATTAATTCATAGTTTAAAGAAGAGACAGAAAAAGGAGACTTAGAAGAATAAATTGCCACATTTAATAAAACAAACAGAAGGAAAATACTATACTCAACTAGAAATAGAAATTCAAACAAAATTCAGTTTAGACTTTTTTAAATAATTAGGATTAGGCTAATCCAGACATGAACAAATATTGGTTTATTTAACCTGACATGGCAAATCAGTACTGGCTAAAAGAAAAAAAAATAATTGAAATTACCTGAGCAGAAAATGAATAGTTTCAATACTGTTGGTCTTTTTCCAGTTCAGGGAAAAAATGCACATTATAATCTCAGAATAACAATAGGAAAATATGTCATGAATTTTTCAATCATACTGAGAATATCATTGAAAAAACAAAAACTCAAATGATTTGTTGAATTGTTCTGTGGGATACTGCAAATCTAATGTTTCATTTGTATGGCACAAACTAGCTGCACTTTACACATTGTCCACAAGATGGTGCTGCAGGCAGCAAGTCACTGATTACTCTTGGCCACTGCAACAGTAGCATCGTCTGTATTTAGTTCGTCCTTTTTGTGCTACTTTATATACTGATGTATTCAGAAGTGTTCTGTGTCTCCTTTACTCACATTAAAATTTTCAAGTTATTCTTTAACTTTTCACATATTCATGTAAAAGTAATCTAAGTGAATAACAATCCACTTTGTGGATTGTATTTTACATAAACACAAATACTGCTTCAGAAAAATTGATATGATTTGTATATCCGTTTGTAAAAAAATGCTAAAAGTACAGCTGAATTGCATTTTCCCGAATAGTACAAAAATAATTTTACACTTACAAAAACTTTGCACTATAATCATCAATAGCTAGGCTGCTGTATGGCCATGTCTACATTTCATCTAGATATATTTTATTATTAAACCTGAATGATGAGCAATAATGAAATATAGGATATATAAGAAAGATGGGACTGTAATATCTTCTCTGACTGTATTATGCAGCTGTGTATATGTTCTAATGCCAAAAACTAACTCTGGATTGTAAGAGACATTAAAGCCATCGGAAAAATGAACAGGCAAATTAGGAATAACTGTTTTTTGCACCCAATATCCATTAGTCTGATGCAAAAGCTGTCTTATAGAGAATGTAATAATCACAAAGAAAGCAGAAATCATTTATTTTACTGTTACTGAAAATAATTAATTAAATAGGCTAACAAAAACACAAGCAATCCAAATGTTCTTACAGCAGTCATTCCTCCAGTAAATTTCAAGTTTTTAGTAATGCATTTATGTTTCTGTAAATGTCTGTTGAAGCTGTTCCTACATTTTATAAAGAAAACATTGCAAAGTAAATTTTAACATGGAATTGTAAAAATAGGCATATAACAAATATGAAACTTGCATATTTTGTGAATTAGGCAAATGCAAAATTATAACACAAAACTTTAAAGGAAAAACAAAGTCTGTGTCATTAATACAGAGAAGAATGTCTTGTAAATTTAATACCTTGTAAAAGGGAAAGGGTGAGTGTTTTGAAATAACCTGATGGCTCAGTCTCTCTTTTTTTAAAGATTGCACCAGATAGTTACTGTAGAATTCAGATGTTTAGATCATCTAAGGTAAAAGCAATGTCGAAGCCAAAGTAGTTTCTTCCAATAAATGTTACAACTGTCTATAAGTAAGATAGACATTTTATTTATTTGTCTATGTATTTATTTATTGTGTGTTTATGTATGGGGGGTCATATCATATGCTAAACATGAATTCCAATCAAAGTTTTTGATTTATTAAAAAGGCAAGCATACAGACTATAATGACAATTTTTAATAAGCATTGTTTGACTCCCTTCAGTAGCAATTAGAGCTGGTAGATATCTTTGCAAAGTCTGTCTTGCATTAAACTTTAGCCCTAAAATGATACCAAACTAAGTTACATTGTACTGTATTCTGTGAAATATTTTATGTAAAAAAAAGTTCTAATGCATCCTCCGTAAACTCGAACTATTTTATATTACGCTGTAATAGAGATTGTTTCCCTAAATTCTGTCCATTTCTAAGGAACTACAATAGCCCTTATATTAACTGAATACAGATGTAGAACCTACAGAAATATATAAATAGCTTATTTTAATAATTTATCAACTGATTAAACGAGACCTATCTCTAAAACCTACCCAAGATATTTTTATATGCAATGGTTATTTTTAGGCACGAAGATGTTGCACTTTCTTTTCGACGTGAATCGAGGAATAATGTATCAAATTCGCACATTTTAGGATACTGGAATTCCTCATTGAATAACCTGGAAATGAATAGACAACTATTGAGTATTTGCGATTAAATGAATTACATGTTGTAACGGTAACTACGTACAAAAGCAATTAGCAATAATGATACCAATAATGCTGAAAACAAGTAACACTGTGACTCTCATCAGTCCTTTAGAAATATGAATGTCTGCTGGGTGTGACTGATATTTTGTCTTAAAATGTAAATATTTACCCATCCTATTATATAATGTATCTCTATTCGCCATTATTACCATACTAAATATTAATTAATAGGTTCCACGACAGGTGGATAAATCCAAAATAATACAACTGCTTTAAAATAAAAAAATCATAGTTTGATATTATTAAAGGTATAGAGTAAAAGTTGAGTCATAACTTCCATTTCTATGCAAAAGGTCTGTGGAAAAAACTTAACGTCCAAACAGAAGCTAAAAAAAATCGAAGATGTCTAAGCAGAATTCTAAAAAATGTGCAAGTTCATTTTATTAAAACTAAAATCTATGAAAACCATGTAATACTTGTTTCTTGTCTATAGAGAACGTCTAAGAAATTAAGGCTCACATTTAGCCAAGTTAGCCTGAAAAAACTTGTAATTTAAAGTTAATTTGTGCATAGTCTTTGCTAATCATTACAGATTAGTTGAAGTCTGCCTACCATCAGCCAGTGAATGCTTGCTCAAGTGATCAGCGCAACTGTTTGCACAAGGAGGATTATTCTAACCTTCTTCTCAATTCTGTAAACAGACGTGCACACATGCGAGTCTATCCCGAATACCAAACTTGGGTGTAAGATATCCTTAGCGCTGAACAGATTCTGTTCATAACCTACAACATCCAATAACTGTTCTTAATCCATACTTTGACGCACACGCTCCTTATAGCGCTTAATTCCATATTCTTGCTTGAAAGCAGTACTGCTGTGATAGATAGATAGATAGATAGATAGATAGATAGATAGATAGATAGATAGATAGATAGATAGATAGATAGATAGATAGATAGATAGATAGCACATTATGTCTGAATTTATTGTTACAGATTTAGTCGATCTGTAAAACTCTTGGATTCTAAAACTGTATATACCTTAGTCTGAAGAGTAATTTAGTGAAATATCCGTCCGTTAATCGACCCACACTCACCCGCTTTCTTCACTTGTTTATTCTATTAGGGAGACCGGGGCGCGTGAGGGGAACCATTCCTGGACTGAACGTCCATTCATCTAAGAAAAAAAAGATAAACTGAACCTAATTTTACCAGTATAAGTGGATTTGTAGTTCTTTTGTTCGTTTAAAACGTTTTGCATGTTAACTGAAACTATTTTTACTTTCGTTAAACACTATAGCAACAATGATTTAAACAGTGGCTTGTTCATAACATTTTTAAACGGTAGTTTTATTCATATTATTAATAGAAACTATTACTTTCATTATATTCAAGACCAGATTATATTACTATTGTTCGTTTCATTAGCAAAGCTGTAAACCTCTTCAAAGAAATGGGTTTTGAGTAATGTATAACCATGCTTAAATCTATTCATTGAAATTCTTTGTAGTCATCAGATTGTGTGGATGTGATGTTTTCTTTATTTTCAAATGTCTTGTGCGTTACTTACATTAGTTTTTTCAGAAAAATCAGAAAGCACCATGCTCTCTGAAGGATGATTGTAGTATACTGTTGCTACGGAATTATAATAGGAATGACGATTTTAAATTAGTAAGATTTTTACGCGTGAGCGTGGTGTTATTTAATTACTACCGTTTTAAAACCATAAACTCCTAAGGTGCCTTGGCAATTATCCTACATTTCTGGATTCAGGCAATTACCATTTATTTTCAAATGTACAGGTTCGTCACAAACTTTATTAGGAACACTTCCCTTCGAATGTGATGTAAACTTGTGATCTTCAATGATATCGAGTGAAGTGCGTGTTAACATTTTTAAATTACGACTTTTCAGTGTACAGTTGCACAATCGCACATACATGGCAATGAACTTCGATCAAATAATGTGTGACGTACAATATGCTCTAAAAAAATTACATAATTTATGGAAGAATATTTGAAGATATAAATAAAAAAAGAACGGAGGAAAGCGAGCAAAATGCAAGATTAAAATCAACGAACTGAAGTTCCTGAA
Organism: Erpetoichthys calabaricus; assembly: GCF_900747795.2. Taxonomy (NCBI): domain Eukaryota; kingdom Metazoa; phylum Chordata; class Cladistia; order Polypteriformes; family Polypteridae; genus Erpetoichthys; species Erpetoichthys calabaricus. The sequence continues at coordinate 118,138,018 of NC_041399.2, read as the reverse complement.
ATCAATTCACCCCTCAAATGCCTCGGTTCTTTTATAATGAATAATTTGCAGTTATCCGCGAAAAAAAATAAGTGAGTTTAAAAATGGCAATAATGCAATTACTTTGATATGTTTGTCTTTGTCAATTACACTCATCTCGTCTCGTGCACATTTACTGTCGATCTGCAGATTATGAAACTAATCCCAATACCTGTTACAACAATAAAAGCTGGAAACACAAGGCTTTCGCCCACTTTTCAACACAGCAACGAGCCACTTATACCAGGAGTGCGCAACCTTTTCTGTATGTAATACATCTTTCCTTATTCGTAAATGAAGTGCACGTGTCAAAATGGTATGAATTGATCAAGAGGGTGAATATGGATTTGTTGTACAGTTTCCGTGTCAGAAGCTAAGGAAGTAACGAAAAAGGATAAGGAGTTGAACTGAATGCCATATGCCTCGAGAATCTATCAACACTTTATTGAGTGCGTTTCGGTTAAAATGCAGCAGTTCTTTAGAGTCAATAAATGACTTTGCCCTGTTTTTAAACTATAAAAATGACAATTACGCTCGATTTAAACAAAATATTTTGATAGTGTAGATTTTCAATCCTCAATTCAATACTGACAAAAGTATCATTGTTGATTAATGTATAAGGTTTAGTTTAAAATGCATTTTATTTTCTTCCTCCTTAAAATTGATGCCACAGTCTTTAAATGCACGACTTAAAAATATATATGTTGAAAGTTTTAAACATTACTTTGAATCGATATAAAACGACTGTTATCATACAGATTGGTTTAAATTTCACCCGTTTGTTTGTCATGCTGCTCTCGGTTTAAGAAATAGGCTGATTGGAGTCTGATAGCTGTACTCATAGTCCACTCACGGGGGGAGGAGGGGTGGCGCTTCGGATGGTGGATGCTGGTTTCAATAGATCAAAGAGACGTCATGTTGAATGGAGTCATTTGCAATTATAAGAATAATTAGCATCCCTGGCCCTCTATTGCTAATCAGAGCTCAAACTGATATCCTGATATCTTACTGCAATCAGAGGGGGCAGTTCAAGAGCGCTCTGCGCCCCCCAGGGCTCAATAGAGACTAATCATCATCAACTACATACGAAAAAAATCAGCTCAAATTAACACGATCCGGAAAAATGAGACAAGACAAGAAAATGTCGTGAATATTCATTTTACATAAAAAAGAGAGAGGGGGAGAGAGAGAGATTGTATTTGAAATACCTTATACGTGATACTTGGGGAGAGCTGGATTTATCATGACCTCAAGAGTCTTTAGAAATATAAGAACTTTTAAAGTTGTTAGGATTATCCAGCCACCCAAATTTGTCTTTTTAATAGGGTAGGTACCTACTAACCTACACGTTGAAATTTCAGTGTAGAAGACTAATTTCATTAGTTTCATTTCAGTTTAGAAGATGTTGTTTAGGAGCTATGTATAAAATACAATTAGACCACGTTTCGCAACAAAATACTGACTACTTTATCAAATATTTAAATGTATATCTCCAAAATAATAGGTGTATACTCTTAATGTATGTGTCTTATGTCTGAACATAACTAAACAGAGTTATCAAAAATCGAGTTTAAGGTCGAAAGAGTCATTCATATGTGTGTATGTATATGTGTGTGTGTATATATATATATATATCTATATATATATATATATATATATATATATATATATATATATATATATATATATATGTGTGTGTGTGTGTGTGTGTGTGTGTGTGTGTGTGTGTGTATATATATATATATATAGATATAGATATAGATATATATATAGATATATATATATAGTAAATAGCTATCTGTTAACACACTGCATATTGAAAATCCAAACATTTTTCTATTCCAAGCACGTGGATTAAGTATCTGCCTGCAAACTGTTCACAAACCTACAAGCAAAGCTTTTCGGAGTTGTATAGTTTTTCTGAGTCTCCAGCGCTTTTGACTTTAGTTGAATTTGTCTCTTCTGAAATCTACACTTCTCCGAAGGATCATTAACTGTGCTGCTAGTGCAAACGACTTCATTGTGTACCGACAGAAGAAAAAAAGGATGCGCGCTCTCTTCTTCTGCTTCTTTTTTTTTTTTGAAATGTGAAATAGGAAAAACATCTGCCTACCCTCTTTTTTTAAGCTTCTGTCCCATCGCCCCAACATGTAAACAAAAGGACCCTTGTTTTATGACTTCGACATCCCCATCCCCCCAGCCTAAGTAATTACTAATCATCAATCAAAATTAATAATAGTTGATTAGGCTGGTGTGGTCAAAGATTAGGAAAGGGGAAGGGAGTAAGTGATCTCTTACACAGCTTCCAATCACCCTACACCAAAATAAAGGGGGCTGGGTCCTTCTTGTATCCAATTGTATCCATTGGGAACCTGCCGCTTCTCTTGCAGCCAAAAAAGTCGGGAGCTGAATAAGGAAATGAAGCGTAATTTGAGGAAGATGGATGAGTCTTGAGGGTAACACCCCCCTCCCATCCCTTCTCTCCCTCGCATGATGAGCCTAGTGAGTGTGTGAGAGGCAGAGTAATAGGAAGGGAGTCAGGACGCATGCAACACGCTGGCTTATTGGTAACGGGACAACCACAGACACCAAAAGATTCCTAATTCTGTACATGCTAAGGATAACAAAGACGGGAAAAACAGAGGGAACTGACTTCGTTGGAGCAAAGCAAGGATTTCTTCCCTGGAGGAAGAGGAGGGGGGGTGGAGGAGTACTTGATTTCTTTGCTTACTCGCTGAATAACATTTTGTACACCGTCGACATGCAGAGACCCAGTGGCCAAGGGACCGCTTTTTCTATCGACTCCTTAATAGGGACACCACAACCCCGATCTGGGCACCTTCTGTACACCGGCTACCCAATGTTTATGCCTTACAGACCTCTTGTTATTCCTCAAGCTCTGTCCCACTCTCCCCTGCAGTCCGGTATCCCTCCGTTGGCTCCACTAGCTTCCTTTGCCGGACGTCTCACCAACACATTTTGTGCCAGTTTGGGGCAAGGAGTACCATCAATGGTAGCGCTCACTACCGCCTTGCCTAGTTTCTCCGACCCCCCGGATAGCTTCTATCCTCCTCAAGAACTGCCTGGACCCAGAATAACGACAGATCCCACTGGAAGGAGACAAGAGAGTCCAGATTCAGAGGAGCTACCGGCGCGTGATAAAGTTTCGGAACTCCTTAGCTTTTCGGAAACTTTTCAAACGATTACAGGTAAGTCAACCAGTAGTTAGGGCTTGTTATCAATTTTCCCTTGCACGTTATCAGCATTTTTTGCAGACTTTGTCTTTCACGTTATAACCGATAGTATTAAGGGTAATTTCAAATTTTGATAGAAACAACCAATAATGGCAGTATATTTAAGCCTTTTTATCTTAAAGTCGGTGTTCGATGTTTGATGTTACTGAGAGTTGCACTCATATCACGCTGCCTCACTGGTTAGAAGTTTCACGGATAATTTACTATTTCAGATATTCCACATGTGCATGCTAATAACTGGTAAACTCTATAGTTTCACCTCTAAGCTAGACTATTTGTATTGATACTATATATATCAAAAAGACATATTTAAATGCTTTTTTGATACTAAAGGGTTTTCATATCACTGCTAATAAATCTTTCAATATATCCGTTTTTAATTATTATAATCAGTTTCATAAAATGTATTCGATACATTCTTGGATGCTCGCAAGCCTTTTCTGGCCTAAAACTAATCGCTGTTCAACATTATTCTATAGAGCTGTTTGACAAGCGGATGTTTGAAAACATTGTAATCTCCAGGAAACCCCACAAACCGCCATCCGGTAAAATATTTTGACAACCTGATGATGTCGATTCATTGGCAAAGATACAATACTGCAAATAGCAAATTATGTTGGCTTCCCGCTACGAAAATAACAATACCTATTGAGTTACTCTAGAATTTCTTAATAGATGGATATTTTAGTGTAATTCCAACACGATTCACATTTCTGGTGATTCTTCTTTCAAACGTTCATACTAGGGAAAACTAAGATATGAGGAGACATTCGCTTGAAAATGTTTTTCAAGCAATACAAACGATTTTGCAGTATAAGCAAAAACGCATGATTTCGGTATGTTGATATTGTTGGTAAATGCACCTCATTTCTTATTCTCTTTTTTTCTCGATGAACTCGTACTTTAAATTTAGTTTTTATTACTAAGCAGAGAAAATTAAAAAGGCACTGAAACGTTTATACTATTGCCACTTGCCGCATAGCACAAGAGTAACAAAATGCTAATTGCAAACTAGTCAAGTAATATCAACTAACTGCACATTATATTAAGATCATTCGCCTTTTCTATTGAAACAGTTGACATTCTGATAACGTTTATTGGGAAAATCAAAGTTTAGTCAGGAGTTTACACATTACAGCACTTTCGTTGTTAAAACATTTTAATGAACCCCCACTGGGTAAAGACTTTGCATAGGTTACTGGTATGATTATAAAGAGCAGATTGTTATTAAAGACTATTCTTTAAAAGTCAAAATAGTAATAATAATAACAATAATAATAATACACTTCCTATGACCTTGAACACGAGTACTAAAGAGCTCTAAATTGAAAAAGAGCTTTGACAGATCGTCTAGTATTTAATATTATGATCAGTTGTTACGTAGGCTATACTTTGATTTTTTAATATGACTTAAAATGACTTCTAAGTATTTTTATATTTGGAAAAAGAATAAATACATGTAACACATTCATGCAACAAATGCCTGTTTAGGTGGGTGTTTAATTAAGGCAATCTACAATCTGTTGCTACATGTTTATGGCGGTAGCGAAAGGCTTTAAGTTAATTTGAAATCCTTTAAAATACTGCATTACTTGGATTGAACATTACATGATGTTTAGATTTGCATTGATACATGGAATTTGATCAAATTCCCTTTAGACGAAGTGCCTATAGGGTAATAGCCTTTAATGTAAAGTATTTCGGATGCTTTGTTCATGTTATGTAAATTATTTCAAACAATTTTTTTCCTTAACCTGTTTTGTTGTTGTTGTTCTGTTCTATAATGCGATACAAGTGGGTTTTATGCTTTTGAATGAATATGTCACAACTTTCCCTCAAATAGATAATTGGGGGTCTTGCATAGTCAAATAACGTTAGCAAAATAGTTATCTCACAAAAATCTCATGGTGTTTAAAGGATGAACTAACCTGTTTTATTCATTTTTGTTTTAGGCGAAACAAAATTATATAGTTCGGATGATGAGAAACTGGACGTGAAATCGGCAGAAACTCCTTGCAGCGACAGAGAAGAAGACAGCTCCGTTGACAGCGAGAACGAAAGCGTTTCAGACGGCAATAACTGCAGTTCATTATCAAGGAAGAGTCAACTGAAGTCGGGCTCTCAAGAGCCTCTCCCTCCTGGCAACTCCAGTGGAAAAAGTCGGCGAAGGCGGACCGCATTCACTAGCGAGCAACTCCTGGAGCTGGAGAAGGAGTTTCACTGTAAAAAATACCTGTCCCTCACCGAGCGCTCCCAGATCGCGCATGCACTCAAACTCAGCGAAGTGCAGGTCAAAATCTGGTTTCAGAATCGAAGAGCGAAGTGGAAAAGGATTAAAGCCGGCAACGTTAACAACCGATCAGGGGAGCCAGTTAGGAATCCCAAAATCGTGGTGCCCATTCCAGTACATGTCAACAGGTTCGCAGTCAGGAGCCAGCATCAGCAAATTGAACAAACTAGACCATAAGGATGCGCGGAAGCATTGCACGCTCCAGGACATTTTTTTCTACAATATGTGTATATGATTGGAGATTAGTTTAACAACAAAGACAACAGGCTTGAAAGCATTCACAGGCTCCAAAAGTACCCAAAACATTACAGAGATGGGTCTTAACATAGTTTAACTAAGTTATAATTCATCTATCCATGAAGGTCCTGTAAGGCTTTGAGGACCAAATATTGTGTAATTTAAACTGTTTTCTCAAAAATATGACTGGTTACAAGAAAAAAAAATCCGTACGGACTAGGACGGATGCAAGAAAAGTCCGAACTGTGTATACAAGAAGTTTACTGAGATTTATTCTAAGTATATTTCTGATTTGTTTACATGTTTGAATAAATTTATCAATGCGATCTAACCAAGACAAACATCTGCCTTCTGTCAAACTCTTGAAAGCCTGAAATAACAAACCTATGAGCAAACGAACTGAATGTTTAATTTTTTCCCAACTGACTGCACTAAACGTCTAGAATGACACCCATACCTGTTGAACTGATGCATTTTAAATCAAACGGTAAACCTATTCTACCGCAATGTTTCGGGGACAAGTAAATGTTAATTTATTTATTTTATTATTGCTGTTATTAAACATTTTGTACATTTGTAAATAATCAAGTGTGTTGGTTCATGACACCAACAGTGCACTATAAAATGAAAATGTATACAGTCTTTTAAAATATTTATATGTTGAAGTGTGGCGACAATGCCACGGATATTTTTTGTTTCTCTTCTGAAATGTTTTCTGTGTAAATTTTGTGAATTTGGTGCATGCTCGCTTAATTGTAAAAGCTGTTTTTAATGATTTCCCTCTTTTTTTATATAAATACAGTATATTATATACTGTGGTGAGTCGAGTTAGGTTTATTTCCGTATCATTTTTAAGTGGTAAGCATGTAATTTAAAACCTTTTCGCTATCGCTTACAGGACAGGTGGACACGTGCTCGGAAACTGATGTGACAAGAACTATAGGTGTACTCTAGCAAAAAAAGAGAATTGGAGAAACGATTGGCTGTACATAGAATTTGAAAGGTTATTCACACACATTTCAATGTAAAATAAGTTTCCATTTGTGGTTTCAATAAATTATTTTCTAACAAAGTATGCGTCTTTCGTTCTGCATTGCTTTTAGGTACACTAAACATCGGCTGTTATTTGATTCAATATGCCTTGTATATTTGTGGTATTTTCGGATGTGCGAGTAATTCTGCTCCTGTGGACGCATGTAAATGGTATCCACCTTCACACTGGAAAAATCCACTGCTCACTTTGTTTAAAAAATGCACATCTCTGTGCCGTTTTATTGACATGATAATTATACGTCACACGGTTAAAATAATGAAATAACCCATCCATTTTTCTTGGCCACTTAATCCAAATTCATTGTCACAGGCCGACGGAGCTCCTGCCAGTAGCAGCTGGAATCAAACCTGGACGGGAAAATAAACCACGGAGGGGTCCACTGACGCTCATACTCGACACTTGTTTAAGATGGGCAAACTCGGAGTGCAGAAAAATAACTAAAATCACTAAAACGAGGCAACCTCGATAACAATCTTATCTCCGAGAGTTCTCAGACGGGTTTTCTCTCTTTTAAGACAGTAATTTGATTCCTTATGTTTAGGTCAAGAGAAATTGTCCTTGGTTGTGCAGTCAGTTTTAACACTGTGAGGAAAAAAAAAAAAATATTTGTGATCAATTGTTTATTTAACAAAGTCGAAAATGCGTCAGTATTTCAAAATGTGTAAAAATTAACATGAGAAACAGTCCTACACAGCGCCCCTCAACCCTTGTTCTCAGTCCCGTGCCATTAACTTCACATGATAAAATTGAAACTGGAAACAGCCTAAGACACTTTTTAGATTGTGTGTATTTGTAAGCAGTTGCCTAGCGTGAGTTATATATGATTAACATATACAAAGGCAAGTTCACACTTCCTTTTGATACAGAATATAAGATTGAAAATATTCTTGTATGTTGTTGCCAAATTAACATTTTAAAAGGTGACTTAAGGGATATCATAGGTTGTGTAAGTGTAATACATTTAGTTACACAAAATGTGACATTTAAAAAGGTCTTCTATATCTTCTATATGACAAATAAGACAAGTGCCTCCTGAAAAGATCTGCATTGATTTCCTTTGTAATATGTTTTTTTGATACACTGTATCTTAACAGATTGGCTTCTGAGGACTACATCAACACTAATGACAACAGTAAAACAAATTATGCATTTGCCATTTTCATTTTTAAATCAAAGAGTAACACTTAGAATAACTGTCTTCTGCTTCAGAAGCAAGCTTCACTATCAAAGACAAAAACCTACAAAGTATCAAGTGATAACTATTGTAATTATGTTAGCTTTTGCACACATATAAAAAGTATTATTGATACATATATGCGTAGTTAATAGAAGTATTAATCAGAGTTGCATTGAAATTATATAACAGCTACAAGTATTTTAGTTTCTTTTTTTAGGGGCAAAATCATGAATTTATATGACATTCTATTGTTACTATTTTTAATTGTCTCTCTCATCTCCCTCCTTTCTTCCATCATGCAGTATTTATTTACAATAACTGCATCCATGCCTTTTGAACTATGACCCTCAAACTCACCATTTACCTTTTAATATCAGGTGAGGAATATAGGTCAGGAAATTAGAATGCACATTTTGTAAACTACATACTAGCTCTGTGGTCGAAGTATTGCGGCCCTCTAAATGCTAATGCACGCTAATATACAGTATGTTTGACTGGAGCTCTGTGAGTGGATTCAGTTTTTGTGAAAGTGATGCCAGGCCTTCACAGAAGAACTTATTGATTTTCCAAGCCTCTGTTACAATATGTTGGTATGTATATTCACATTGTGTAGTTTTCATAAGACATTCAAAATAGTTTGAATATTGGCATTGCATCGACATTACCATTGAATGTACATTTTACACCAGAGACAATTCACTTATAAAGGAAGTGTTTCTTTTTACTGCATTTAGTGCTTTTTATTATCAATCCTTCATACAGTTGATTTCTTTGGTTTGTGGCCAATATTTTAAACAATTCATCACAAATTCTGTGCAATACTTATGGTTTTCTACTAAGTGCAGGATTAATATTTCTCAAGATCAGAAACATTCAAAATGATGACATACTTAAGTGAATAAGTGGCATCTTTGTTAACAAAATTGCTATTAACTATTACATATTTCTATTTGTAGCACACAAAGTTCTTATGCTAATTGGCTTTATTCTTGTTGTCTAACTTAACATATTTATATCAAAACACCCAAAATAAACTTTCGTAGGTGTTACATTATTCCCTCCTCATGCAGAACTAAAAAATTGTACAACGTTTTCTGTTGTTCTCAAGTAATTACACAATAATAACAATTCTTTATATTTATATAACACTTTTCTCACTACTCAAAGCCCTCTCCAAGCAGGGAGGATCCAGGACACAATTCCATGATCTCCTTATTGCGAGGCAGCAGTGCTACCACTGCAACATCTGCAACCACCAATTGTCACAAAATGAACAGTTTTTAGTGCAAATTGGTAAATATACCAAGTAACTATTTCTAACATAGTTAATTAAAAGCGTGCTTCTCAATGCACAGTAAGTGTTGCTAACTACTTTGTTACACTTTCTCTTTTGTGGCTGCTCTACTTTAATAGGTGGTTTTGACACTCCAGCCTTGGTACAATGCATACTCTAGCCTAATTTTAATAGAACATTACAGTTACTGACTTTACAATCTATTCTGAAGTATCGTGTGACTTAAATAGTTGTAATGTAGATCAAACCAGAAGCAAACATTTATTTTACTGTGTGTTTACAAATTATGTTTCTTACAATAATGTGCAGCATGTCAACAACCCAGAAAATGTTTTTTTGAAATCTTTACCTTGCTCCTTTAAATTGGGAAGGAAATTAAATTCTTAGGCAAGATCTACTAACATACATGCTCGTAAGGAGCATTGTTTAAAGTACTGTTCTCAAAAGCATTCACAATAGCTTGGGTTGTCATACAGTATAGTAAAGTATGCCCAAGGAGCTGCTGGGTAGCCAGCAACTCCAAATCTTTTATAATTTGACACTTTTTTTTTTCTAAAATACACATCAACCCAAAAGTTCATTTTCATTTGGACCTGTCTAGGCTGTATGGCATTTTTCTTTTTTTGCAGTCTCCACCCATCTGCCCTAACTAGAACCTTAACTTAATGTACAATATGTATTACTATTTCCTAATGCACACTTCTATCATTAGGGCCTTTTATAACCTAAACAAGTAAGAAGACAAATATGTCTTTTTTATTAACACTTACACTGACACTGATCAAGTTACGTCTCATGCCCTTATAACAGTTCCTTAAATGAATGTGTCATTATCAATAAGTGAACCAATGTCAATGCTTCATTGTGTTCTACCAAAATCACTGTATTTGTTGCACTAGAATGCTCAGTGGAGGGATGAGAGTGATGTGGGTCAGGGGATAGGAAGAGAAATGAAAAAGAGACATTTATTTTATTTAATTCCAAGATATCTACTCTATAGCATCACTGGTTGCTGGGCTCAAGACCTGAAATATTTCATTATTTTAAGCAAAAACAAATTATACTTGTATTTTTTTTCCTCTTCTATTTAGGATTATGAATTCTATCATGAAAGAAACTTGATAACATGATAAAATCAATAATCATAAATTAAAACGTCAACTGGAACATTAAAGACCTCACTCATGAATTCAAAAAAATAATCTAAGCTGAAAAGTGATTATGTTGGCCAGATTTCACTCCCACCATAGGATACTATGGGAGTTGAAAATCTGATAAATAAAGCAACTCCCTTTAATGAATCCAATTTTAAGGGAAGCTATAGAGATTGGGAGAATTACTTAAATAACTGAATCTTAGATAACAAATGCACACCAAATTGGGACAATACACAATCCTAAGTAAAATCTCCCTTTAAACCCTAATATGAACATTCAGAAGATCATAATAGTGGAAAAGTTTAATTGTACATTAAATCCTATCTTGGGTTGATAATTTCCAATAAATGTCTAAGATTTCTTTGATAATTTCATGATTTATCAAGGGCCATAACTTGTATGTCTTATGAAAAATTCTTTACCCATATACAGGATAATATAATTTTTTTTCTTCAGTGCATCACACTTATTGATTACTATTTATCATTTGCAGCCTGCTTCTCTTGGTCACGTCCTTATAATGTCACTGTTACTTTTGATCATGGTGATCATGTTTCTCTTGTCATGATGTTGTGAATGTGGTCATCCTCTTTTACTTTTGAATATTTTTCAAGCCTCAAGTTTCATGTTTTTGTATTTTTCTTGGTTTTCGTGTGTTGTTTTTTAATATAAGGAATACAATTCTTACATTATTTTTCACTTTAAAAGTTGTTGTGAAGCACTAATTGTTTTTGGCATGCTGTGATCTGTTTTCTCATGGCTAATGCCATCATTGTGGGGGGTTTCTTCTGGCTGCTTGCCCTGTTGTTACTTATGATGTCACGGAGGTGGCAGCATAAAGGTTGGAGTCACACAATTTCAAATAATTTGTGAATTTAGATAAACTACAAAAACTTATGCATTGTTAATGGTAACTCAGTTTAAATTTAGGGAAAAATATTTTTTGCATTTTTTTCCAGATTTAAGAGTTTTGTTTAGTATTTTGAGTTTAGATGAAATGTCTAATTAATGAAAATTGTTTGGCAAAAAATACAAAAAAACAAACAAACAAACCCAGCTTTGTATTCTGACTTGTAATTCTATATTCAAACAAAAATAAATTACAAGCCATGAAGACATCAGAATTATTTACTGACGGCTCTAAAACTGATAATGAATATTCAAAATCCACTAATACTGGGCTTTATAAATAAAGAAAGTAAACAGAATTCATCTTACTGACCATAAGAAAATTTGAGCAATTAACACTTAAGTCACAATACTATTACATGCACAGATAAATCTGTAATAAAAATGTTTACACATTTTTTAATTTTAAAAGTATTTATGAACAGTTCATTAATGCTAACTATGTTTAATGAACCTATGAAATTAGGATTCAGTTACAGTTTTTCCAAAAATAAAAAATTAAGAAACCCTGTAGAAAGCACATTCTACAGAAAAAATCATTAATGAGCAGTGATGAAAGATTTTGTTAATAAGAATAGAAAAGCTCCTATCTGTAATTTTGCAAGGGATTTTTTAAACATAATTTGGTAAAGGAAGACAGATAATTTCAAACAAATCTTCAACAAATGTTCAATTTGATATATTCTTCTGCATGCATTGAGGTCTTGCCATCTCTTGATGCTAAAAAATAACTTTGACAGGATCAAATGGGACTTTTATTCATTATGCTGAATAAATCTGAGGTATAAAATATCATTGCTCTTCCAAGGTGGTAGAAAATGGTCACAAAAGCAAAGGTGGGAAGTCAAAAGACTGATTTAGTAAAACCCAGTATATTATTCAAACTCAAAACAAAAATCACAGAAGAAAAATCCCTTAATCCCTGAAATTATTTACCCGCTATCTATGTATGTTAAGTCTTCTGAAATATCCACAGATCTGTGCTCTAACAGTAGTGCATACACTTGTTGCTGACAAGAAAAAGCTCAATAATGATGACAGCCATGAAACAACATGGTGGCTTCCATATTCCCATAATCAACTGCTAGCATTGTTATCCTGAGTACCTAATTACCATCGTTTCACCCCTTTCCCAGGGACTGACAGATAGATGAAGGAGCAGCAAAGAGCTTGTGCCCCTATAACTTGCGAAGTTCAAACACTCAAATAAAATGGATTCATTTTTAGCTTTCAAAGCGAGTCAAAGCAAGTTCAGGTATTTGTTGTATTAGAGACAGCTGTCTAGCTGCCTTAAACCTAATATACCTGAAACTATTTTAATGATTGATAGATTTGAAATATTAATACAGACAGACAGAGACCTGAATCAGAGTGGGAAAAAGTGGAGCATATTACAATTAAAACTGAAATTTGTAATCCAGACATAGAAATACTGGCTATAGGAAATTATCCATGTTATCTGCACAGTGAGATAAGTTATAACATTCATTTTTGTAGTCTTCTTTCTGCAAATAGGGACTCAAAAACAAAAATGTTTCACAATCAGGGCCATCTTACTCCCATTTACAACCTTGCTATTAGATGACAACCTGTTACCACAACAATACTGAGGAAGTGGACCCTGAAGGTTGAAATGGTTCTGAATGACTGTTTTCAAAGGACAGCCTTGGAAGTAATGTACAAGTCACATGAGCATAATATCAAGGGACTCACTTACAGACTATTTTAACTTGTGTTGATACTATTATTTCCTCAAAAACAACAAGCTCTGGATTACTAAGGAGCTAAAAAGTCTTCTGAATTATAAGAAGAGAGCATTCAAATCTGGTATCAGAGAGGCTTTGAAGGGCATATAGAAAGTGTTGAAGAAAAAGCTGAGTGAAGGGATTGAACAGTACCAAGCTGAAACAGAAAACAAACGAACTCAGAGTAATATGAAAGATGTTAAGAATAGATTGGACATAATTTCCGGACTCTAGTAATCCAGGGCTCAGGTATACTGAAATCATTTTTAATCCCACCAACACCTTCATCAGTCACTGTACACCGTCTATACTGCACCATCAATTTCCTGTATATTTATTTTCATACAACTTAAAATTAGCATGGCCAATGAAGAGTTCACCTTTGACCATCAGAATAGGCTGTCTATAACTGATGGGCAAGTGAGCAGACAACTGAGAAGGTTACACACAAAAAAAAAGCTGTAGGAGCAGATACAGTCAATCCTTGAGTACTTAAAGTCTGTGCTAAACAACTTTGTTATATCCTCTGTTACTTATCCTCTGTTACTACTCAGTGTGTTACTAAGGCTCCAGAATTTGCAAAGGCTGCGGAAAGCATCTTGTATTTTACCAGTTCCAGAGAAGACAGGCACCTCTTCACCTAATGACCAGACGAGTGGCCCTTCTGCCCAAAATCATGGTGTCCTGGATAATGAGCTCTCTGTCCATCAAAACTGTAGTTTGGGAGGCTCAAAAACAGGGTCTCAAAAGTGATTATGGGCAACGTTGGAATTCTACAAAGAAACTGTACAGTCACCTTTTCTGTTCATACTGTAAACCTTGGGCTATAGATTTAACAGCAGGTCATGTAACCTTTAGAAATTCTCCAAATGATTCTGCACAAATGGGTTACATTGGAGAGGTGAGACAGAGCACTGGGGATAAGTTTAGAATTCTGTCCCTGGTGCAGAGATTTATTTATACCTTAACATCAACAAAACCAAAGAACTATTCAGTGAGTGGATGCGGAGGTGGTACACCATTGCACGCATTTTGGGGTCCACATCAATGACATCTGACCTAGTCTAGTAATATAGAGCAGCTCTATAAAAAAGACCCTTTATCTTAGCACACTGTAACACACTGTGTTCCTTTAAAATGGATAGTGACATCCTTTACATGTTGTTTAAGTCTGTGATAGGCAAAGCGATTTTATATGCTGTAGTGTGCTGAACCAGTGACATCTCTTCAAGAAAGGCCCACTGAATCAACAAGCTAAATAAGGAGGCAGGTTCAGTAATGGGATGCACTCTTAACCTGCTGCAGGTAGTAGTTGAGGACAGAATGAATACAAAACTGATGGCCATTATAATCAATGCTGCACATCCTCTCTATGGCACACCAGCACTGAGTACTTTTAGCCAACAAATTATGAGCAGACATGTGTCAAGAAACGCTACTGGGGCTCCTTTGTAGCTATGGAAATATATGTTTATAATGCCTCTCTGCCCTTTTATCAATAGCCAAGTAAGACATTTTTTTTCTTTTTTGTAATTTTGTGTGTTTTTGAGGAGGAGAATGTTTTTACTTATAATATTTCTATAACTCATGAGCTTCTGTAAAAGTTAAATTTCTACAACACTGTGGGAAAATATGCCATATTCTATTTAAAATTACAAAATAATTACGTTTTCTACTTGATGAACTCTCCTAAGTATCTTTCATATTTGGTAAAAATCTTATTAATTTTGTTGTTAAGTAACCATGATAGGTGTCAGTTAACTTTATAATTGTTTCAGTAGATTTGTTCGACAACTACAGATTGTGTTATCTGATTTTGTAATTCAATATATAGTTTAGGGATAGTTTTGAAACTAATTTTGATATAAAACATGTTATTACCTATTGTATAGTTGATTGTTCTGTGTCATATTTTTGTAATATAATTAAAAAAATACAAATTTCACCTGATGCACCCTCATTAGGTATTGTTTTGGAATATTCTTTTTTATTCCACAGATTGGAATACAATGATTAAAGATATAGGAATATTCAGCAGGCATAAAGTTACAGTGTGCTGCCAAGTTTGTTTTTATTTGATGCCTTTAAATAACTTTAACAAAATAACCCTTCCATATATAATACAATGTGAACAATCTACAAATCCATTTCTGTTTATTTATTTTATTATGAAAACATTAACCCTACCTGAATGGCGTATTTTAATAACTCATAATTTTTGTCTCCTTAAAAATAAAAAAATAAAAAATCTTTGACAGACCTTATCATCATATTATCATGAAAAAGTATGTTATCACAGAGAAAACCATTGGAAAGGAAAAAAAATGTTTCTTTCCTTTTGTAGGTCATTTGGTAGACTTGCCTTTTGTATTCAGAAAAAACAAGACCTCTGTGATTTAGATAAATGGCGTTTTTTATTGGCCAATCACTGCAGTAAATTGTAGAAATGGTGAGATTTGTGTTAATGAGAACAGCAGTGATTTATCTCCCTTTAGGAGAGAACGCTGTCTGTGAGAGGAGTGATGGATCCCTATTAAAGTGGTCATTTCCAACACTTTGTAATGAACTTCACAATCAATCACCACTGTTGGGTAGAGGAGGTATTAGCCCCTCATTCATGCAATTGAGTCCTCTACGCTGAAGAGAACTCAATGCAAAGTGCTTCATCTCTGTTTTTCTTTTAAAGCAGAATTTCTTTGCAAAAGTTATTAAAATCGTAACTTAGTGCAGTGTTTTCTCTTTAAAATTTTGATCTCAACGTTGGCTTTCTAAAGAATTATTTCTGTTTTGTGCGTGGTGTTTTTCAGTATTTCAATAACCTGCTAGCTTTAGTTGAAAATATGATATTTCTACAGTTAACAAAACAATCATTTTGGAATAAATGAAAATAGTGGAGTAAGAAGTGTGGTTACCTTCGATGAATAATCTCTTCATATGTGATTTAACTCAGTCACAGACAAATCTAATAAATAATAATAACAATTCATTACATTTATATAGTGCTTTTCTCAGTACTCAAAGCACTATCCACACAGGGAGGAACCAGAAAGCGAACCCACAATCTTCCACAGTCTCCTTACTGCAAAGCAGCAGCACTACCACTGTGCCACCTGCAAAGGTTGGGCTGTGGTAGTAAGTTAAAAGATTAATACAATTAAAAAGTGGTTTTAGTGGTTTACAATATGTGGATACCCCCATATTTCATATAATGCCTTTTCTTTTTTTCTGGCTTTGTTGTTTTTGTAGTTTTACCTTGCATTATCTCCTTGCTGATATGGATACAACAAGCAATAATCTCATTTCACTCATTTGTAGAAGTTTGAGGTAAGTAGGGCCAGACCTGGCCAGCTACTCAGAGATGTTGGCAATGATAAAAGCATTTAAATATGAGGATGGAAAGAGTAGAAGAGCTCTATGTTTTACTTTTTTATTGTCTTTTTTAAAATAATTGGTTTGCTTTCATACTGCAAGCAGCTATCCAAGAAGCTGATATAGTGGCCTGGGTAGAAGTCAAGGAGGGGCATAAAGGCAATCTATTAACTTTTCTCCCTTTTAAATTGTAATACATTTATATTTATCACTTAACAGAAGTTGTGGTTACTTTGTAAACCTGTGGCTCATCAAACTGCAGCCTGAAGCTTTAAAAAAAAAAAAAAAAAAGATTGAAATCTGACACTGAAATTTTTTTTCTGACTTTTCTTTTCTTTTTTTAAAAAATCCTGATATTGGTCATCAGTGCTTGAAACCCAGATTAATTAAAGCCTAGGGTGTGTTCTGTATAGACTGTATATTTTCCTGGTATTTGCAGGCATTTTCACTTTCACTTCAGAGACTTGTTTTGCCCTTTGAAGGACTGGTGTATTGACTATAGCTGAATACTGTCAGAGAAAACTCTAGCATCCTCATTCCAGTATTAGAAAGGACAGTCTAAAATTAATAGATAATAGTGTGCATAGATAGATGTGTGCTTTGTTTCTTCAGGTATGTTACTAAACTGTTGACATAGGCTAAATTTAAAGAGTTTACTTTTAATACATATGCTGGATTTGTATTTTAATGAACAATAGTTCACTATTATATCCATCTTTCTATCTATTATTGAAACTATTTATTCCAGTACAGGGTTGAAGTGACATATAATTCTGACTGATCTTAAAGTATTAGATACTATGACTTTCAAAAAGCTTTTTAATGCATTAGCCACTGAGAGACTAATCAGTAAACAAGAAGCAAAATTAAAGAGGTTTTGTGTAGAAAAAAGAAAATGTATTTTGAATTTGTGTTAAATATAAGTTTTCAAAGAATTTAATATATTTTTAAAACATATAAAAATGATTTATACAAAAGTATGTAGGAAACAACACATTAATTAAGTTTCAAATAACACTAAACTAAGCTGATTAGCAGATGGTATGTACTTAACAGATAGCCTACAGAACAACCTATAAGAATTTCTGGTCAAGAATACAAAAATGTTTAATGTAAATAATGTATAAAGTCTAATGTAATAACGTAACGTGCAGTCTGGAGCTAGAGTCAAAGCACAGGAGAACTTATCATTGCCTTCAATCAGACAGTGGAAAATAAATAAGTAAGTTGTTTCACTTATGTTAGCAATATTTAACTACCTTGTACCACCAGTTCAATGTTATTATTTCTGAAATCCATATAATCAAGGTGCAGGGAGCAATAGAATGTCATGGTAGCATCAAGCACAAGTCAAGAACAAGCCTAGGGCCCAGTCATTCACACTCTCACGCAAGGCCAATTTGGATTACCAGTGGTTAATTGGATTACCAATGATTAATGTAATCCACGCATCTGCGCAGTACCCTAAATAAACACCACATAGATATCTGGGGGTTTGCAATATATTGTATTTATACATACTCAAACAAAGAATCAAACAACAATAAATACAAGACTGTTCCAATCATTTATGTTTCTTGATGCAAGAGCGTAATACAAAAAGTAAAGGCAATTTGAAAATGATGTGGTATTTGCAATGGATAGAAGCTGACCCAATACAACACGTTTGCAAAGGCTAATGGATAGTTCAAACACACACAGTGCACTACTGTGCCATTAATCTAGTTGAAGCCAAGGTCAAGTGAGCATGGACCCTCCGCTGCGGGGTCACACCAATGTTGAATAACGTGCCATAGTGAGATTTCTTTGGGCACAGGGAGTGAAATAAAGCTGAAATTCACTGAACTACACATAATCCATTGTGAACATTTTGTATTGCATCAGCATCTCTCTGTTGCGGTTTCTGCACAATTTTCAAATTGCCTTTACTTTTTGATTTACCCTCATACAATACAAGGACAGGCACAATGGGGTACCTGAGGCACTGTGCTTGTAGCAAGCATGTGGGCAAGCTATCTTAAATGATTGTAATGGGCAAAATCCAGTATACTCAAGCCAAAAACAGCAACTAGAATTCAATGTCTGTTTTTATGTTTAGTTGATACTTTAGGTTCCTATTAAATATTTTGTAGATAAAACTTCCAGCTTTTTTTAAATAATTCAGATGTTATATACAATTTTACCATGGCACTGAAACTGTTGAATGTTTTTGTAAAAAGAAAGTTGGTCATCTCTCACACTGGGCCAAAAATTCATCCAACCCCTACATATTCAATCTATCCTATGGCAGGCCTCTTCACCCAGGAGAGTTTCTGAACCACTTAATGAAAAAAAGAAGCTCGCCATAATTAAGAAATTTATATACAATATTAAATATTAAATTGACTATTTCATAAAAGACTCTATATATACACTATATTACTAATGTGACCTCCATCAATTTTCAGAGGCTTTACTCATCCTAGAGAGAAACAGAGAGAGGGAGAGAGAAGTTGGGAGCATGCACTGATACAGTGTGTTGCCACACGCACCAAATGATGAAACAGCTTGGGATCCTGGTTGGCAACCCTCCAGGCAGACACACGGTCCAGTCCCACCCTCTAGACATGATCTGGCACAGGCAGGTGTTAGGTGAGCATCCCCTTGGCCTGGTCCAGCTACTGAGGTCTTCAACAATAACATGTCTCACAACCATATAGCAGAAAATGAAGCACCGGGACTCTGGATCTTTATATTTTTGCAAAGATATCAGGAATGCCACACATCCCTTTCCAGCAAACTCATGACCTCCCATGCTTTCCCAATCAGTCTACTGACTTCATAGGAAGAGTCACCAGAGACTGGCGTCCTCAGACGGACACAGTGCTGATGGCTGTGCCCAAGAGGCCATTAAAGGCATGTATTCTCAAGTTTCTTAAAAGGCCAGATCAGATCCTTCACTCAAGATCAGTGAATCTTTCTTCACCAACAGATGTTCTGCAGCTGCTGAACCCCAAGACTCTGCCCAGTACCCACACCATGCAAGCATTAAACAGAGTAGGAGCAAGAACACACCCCTGATGAACCCCATAATCAACTGGGAAAAACACAGAGGATCTGCTTCCACTCTGCACAGCACTCAAAGTACCAGTGTACAGGCCGGCCATAATATCCAGCAACTTTGGGGGGATCCTGCAAAGTCTCAGGATGTCCCACAGGGCAGCTTGATCAACTGAGTCAAACGCTTTTTGAAAAGCGCTCAATGAGAACCCTCAGTGCCAGGATGCAGTCAATGGTAGACTTCTTAGGCATAAAACCAGATTGCTTCAGTCACTGGTAGGTGAGCAAGTGACCACAGATCCTATTCAACTAAAAAGTTCACAACCATGAGGAAATTTAAAAGGATCAATCATTCTTATCTAGTGTACCACTTTCTGAAAAGATCTGATGTCCTACAATTAAAAACATACAGTAGTCTTTCCCTAGCTGATTTATTTAAGTGTAAGGCACTGTTATTTTCTAGGAAATCACATTTTTTTGTCTTTTTTCAATGTTCTACAGTGGCATCTATTTGACAGCAAACTGTTGGACTGCTGTCCCCTTCTCTTTTTGTTTTACCATAATTAATGTTTACTACTTCTTATTGGAGGGTATGTGTCAGAAGGTGCATTATTTTGAGAGTTTTCTTTTTTTGTTGCTAGGATAAAAAAAGGTTTAATGTTTTCTTGTCTATTTCTTGTCAACATGTTTAATAAAATTGTTATTGCAAAATAAAATCATATTTTTAACAATAGCAATGTGTGTTTCAAATGGAAATATGATTTAATTTTTTTTTCACTTTTTTGTCTGCTTCAAGCCTTTCAATGAGACTTGTTTAATTAAAATGACTATGCTACCTCTGTCACTTTAATGTACGATTTAGAGTCCTTATTCACCTACACTGGCATTTTGAGGAGCCCTCCATTCCACACTGCAGGTTCTTCTTTAAAGTATGGTCCCTATCAAGTCCTTCACCATGTCAAGTCAATTCAATATATTTTTTGTGTAGTGTTCTACTTCATGGCTTTAAACTCAGAGGGCTGTAATAAGCTCCAAAGTTATAGTTACAAACTTTGCAACTTACAAAATGTATACAAAATAGTAAAAAAAAATACAGATTAGTTTAAACACACAGCAAACACAGCAACTTCAAAATGATTGACAGAAAAGAGTCCTATATATTAATATTATTGTTTAGATATAACCATTTCGCAAAGGAGGAGTAGTAAACAAAAACTCCTGTCAA
This sequence comes from Erpetoichthys calabaricus, assembly GCF_900747795.2. NCBI lineage: Eukaryota > Metazoa > Chordata > Cladistia > Polypteriformes > Polypteridae > Erpetoichthys > Erpetoichthys calabaricus. The sequence continues at coordinate 118,117,250 of NC_041399.2, read as the reverse complement.
CAACCCGCTATATCCTAACACAGGGTCATGGGGATCTGCTGGAGAAAATAAATCTCTGAGGCCTTCATGTATGCTATAAGACAAAATCACACAATTACAGTTCTAGAGACCTAGGCCAACTGGCCACCCATCCAAATTGAGTATGCTACAGTTTAAGCTTGTGATGGGCTTCCAGTATCGCTGGTGTCACTTCTCTGCCTCTTATACCTAAATCATTCTGTTTTAATATATTGTGGCAAGCGGCTGGGGGTGGCACTCAGCCGGGACCCGGAAGGACTGGAGGAGGGATTACGCCTCCTCCAGACCACGAGGGGGCTACCGCCCTGGTGGTTTTGGGGACCACGGGAACAGAGCTTAGAAGCTTTACCCTATAGGGGCCCATGGTCACCGCCAGGGGGCGCTCCAATGCCTGAGGAGCCGTGGCCCTCAGCACTTCCACCACACCTGGAAGTGCTGGGGGGAAGAAGATCAGGGACACCCGGAGTGCTTCTGGGTACGCAGTCGGTACTTCTGCCACCTTTGGGAGCGCCAGCGGAAGATTATTGGGAGGCACTTGGAGCACATCCAGGTGGGGGTAAAAGGGGCCACCTCCCTCCATTTGTTGACTTGAGTAGGGAGAAAGATAGATGGAGATCGGGAGGAAAGGAGTGGAGGCATCCTGAAGAAAGAGAGGCATTGGAAGGGCCTGGACTTTGGGGAAGTACTGGGGTTGTGTGTGGCACTTTGTAAATATGGAGTTTGTGAATAAACGTGTGTTGGGTGATCCATTGGTGTCTGCCTGTCTGTGTCTGGGCCACTTTCCACAATATATTAACATATATTTTTGTACTTTGAACTCAACCAATGATATAAAACTTATATTTACTCAGGCTAAATGACCTTACATTGCTTTGCACTTTCTAATTAATTTATCTCTGATTTTTGTTAAAAAAAGGAATTAGAAAGAAGACTGAAAATAGTGCTTTTATTCATGAAAACTGGCTTTTTTTTAAAATAGCAACATAATTTTGCACTGCCATCTATGTACTTTGGCGGCATGGTGGTGCACTAATAGCATTGCTGTCTTGCAGTAGGAAGACCAGGCTTCATGTCTTGGGTCCTCCCTGTGTGGGGTTTGCATGTTCTGCCTGTGTCTTCATGGGCTTCCTCCCAGTGCTCTATTTTCATCCCACTGTCCAAAGACATGAAAGTTGAGTGAATTAGTGATGCTAAATTGGCTGTAATGTGTGTGCGCGCGTGTGTGTGAGTGTGTGTATGCATGTCTGCAATGTACTGGTGTCCTGTCCATGGTTAGTTTCTGCCTTTTGCCCTGTTCTGGATGATATAGGCTCCAGTCTGAAAAGGACATGACATCTGTGTAGTTTTTTGTCTTTCTGCAAATATTTCAATTACCACAATACTTAATCTTTGTGGGGAAGTACAACAATTCAGAATAATCATAAGGGATATAGTGTTTATATGGCAATTCAAGTTACAAGTCTTTTCATGAAAAATATTGTATTTCTATTTTTACATGACCATCTTAATATTTAACCAACTAGCACTTTTCATAATAAGATAATTAACATAATATTCTTTAGAGATTCTGGGACTTATTCTAATTGAATATAATTATCAAAATAGTGTTTTCACTCATTCTACCATCTCTTATTTTAAGACAATTTATATAATACAACATTATAATAAAAAAGGAAAAAATCTTTAAAAATAGAGTATAATAATTATAATTATTCATATAATGTAAGGAATGAAAACTAATGAGTGTTGCTTTTAGTATGTATTGGCCTTCAATGAAATGTTTTGTTGCTTTCTGAAAATGACCATTTTAATGATTTGTATGGTTTCCCATACAGTATAAGCAATCTTCTATTTAGCTGGAGCATGCCTCAAAATGCCAAAGATTTGCCAGCTAAAAACAACTAAAATGGAGTTTTTTTGCTTTCTGAATATCAGTAACTTCAGTTTACAATATAGTTTGCTACATGGCCTGAATATTTTTCCACTTTGAAGGCATAAAGAACTTTTTGCAGAATTATAGACAATAAAGCACAAATGTTTTTTATAAATTCTGCCTGTTGCCAGGAATTACAGAATGCACTAAATAAGCTATTAAGTTGTTAGCAACTTTAACTTACAATTCAGAGAAAAAGACAACAAGCAATTTTGAATATAGTATGGCTGAAAAGTGTGTAATGTGCATCATAAGGAAGTATGTTGTGTTTATGTTATATTCATCATTGCAACCTCCCCCACAAGTACAATTTGTGGCATACTCATTTGATTTATTATGCGTGCATTATTAAATGCTCCACATAAACAACAGAGTGACTTAAATGGACATTTATTTATTTTTATTTAACCCAAACAGGCAGCAGTGCTGGACTAAGTAGCACAGTTGTAATATAGTTTCACAGGTCAGTTTGGCTGAATTCTTCCAGAATTAATTTGTCTTTCCACCCACACCCCAAACACAAGTGCATGTGATTAACTGGTTGCTCTAAATTAACCTGTGGTATTGGAGATGACTGTGTGTAAAGAACTGTGCCTTGTGATGGCATAGCACTCTTTCCAGGGCAGGTTACTGTCTTGTGCAGCCAGAACAGACTACATATTCCCGCTACTCTAAATTGGAATCAGCTTGTCAGAAAGTGGATGAATGGATGGAAGGATTATTAAGTGTTTTGAGTATAACAAATATTTGCTTAGAAATTAGAAAAATCTTTGTTCTATGGTGAAATAAGCTTTAAAAACACTCCAAACAACTCCAGAGTGAATTCACTATTAGGCAGCCTAATAATTTGAAAAAGACAAAATTGCCAGCCAATGGAAGCATGGAAAAAGGGAATTTTTAAAAAATATTTATTTTGTATTGTTTAATCATATCTGAAATCATATCATGATTAATTATTACACCTTAAAACAATTCTTTGTAACTTTATCACTTTGCAAATAGGTAATTTTTCATATTAACTTCCACATGCCAAAATTGGGATATGCAGGTTTGAGAATGTTACGGTCATTTTTTAACCACATTCAATGTTGTATGGCAGTTACCATGACCTTTCCCAATAAGCCAGACTCTTTCAAAAACAAATGAACAATCTCAAATCAGATGCTTGAGTTTGTCTACTGCACAATTTACTACAGATAGTAAAGCATTAACAGTGGGGTAAACATTTTACAAACTTCGATGCTTAATTTATGTTGAAATATTATGCTGTGAAGCTGTCAAAATTAAAGTGTAAGTGTACATAAGTACACTTAAGCAACATGACACTATTTTGCCAAAGTTCTGGGTTTTGAAAGAAGAAAATATTTTTGGCCTGTATACTGTTCAATGCTGCAGAAATTCTATAATGGTGAAAACAGGTTTTGATTGGTAGAGGAAAAAAATTCTTTGCACATTTATACAAAATGACAACATTACTAATTTGGTTTAAGTTTTACATAAATACTTCTACAATAGATTGTTTCCTCTGCTGTTACTAATATCGTAAACAACTGCCACTCAGAAATTTAATGTTGATGCCCTAATCATTGATTTTGAGTCTTCTAGCTAAGCTTAAAGAGAATAATGTAAACTGCAATTTCAAGTCTTTTTTGCACCAACATTACAACTATCTGATCAACCTGGACCAAAGAATGCCATTACTCAGTATGTGAGATGAGCAAACCCATGGGCAAGGAGAATGTTCTTTTATAATGTAGGTATGAATGTGTGTGTAAAATCAGAACTAAGAATATGGAACAACAAAAACAGTTATAAAATGAATAATAATATAAATAAACTGTAAGGTGTATTATTTTTATTTTTTGCCTTTTAGAATATGTCATTTTTTTATTTTAGATATACATATCTTAAAATAAATGATTTCATAGAAGCATATGCTGTATATGTGTAATAAAATACCACTATCGTAAATACATCCACTATTTGCATAACAAGCTAACAAGCCATATCCATTCAAAAGCTAGCACTGTTTTGAATACTATTGTCTCCATCTTATTATATTTGAATTTGTTTAACATAAAAATACAGATCTACTTAATGAGAAGTGTTAGCTAGATATTGCTGAGTAAAAAGCAGGTCCAAAAACTACTTGATTAAGATTTTCACATTTTATAGCTGAATTACTGCAATTCAAATTTTTATGAATACTTTCCCATGCCTAGTCACTGCCCATGTGGTGGTGTTTATATATGTTTTCTGTGTCTGCATGTGTTTTACCATGGTTACTATGATTTTTCTTAAACATTCCAGAAAACATTCTATGGACTGATGCCCTTCAGGACTGATGAGTTAGGTGCTACTCCGATACAACCCTGAGTTGGATGAAATAGGTCTGAGAATCAAACATCCACAGACTGCAGCAAGTTACCATGCTGATGTGGTCTTCACCTGTACAAAACTCTATGATCATATTACACTTCAGCTGACTCATCTGAGTTCTTGCCAAATATAACTCTGCTAATGATATATAAAGAACATTTATCTACACTTATTGCCATTTAGACAGTTGAGAGCTTCTAATATTGCCCTTCTTATGATACCAAAATCCCCTTAAGCAGCATAATGTGAATGTTTCTTTAAATTTGTGGCTATTCAATCATCTTAATGTTCTTAACAATTTAAATATTACACCTTTCAATTAAAATTTCTGATCATTACCTAATTATGTTAGACCAGTAACGGCGCACTGCACAATAACGTGTAGTGAATACACTTGACTTGAGCATTCATAGTTTTCATACTCTTTCTCTGTACGTTTAGCATTCATTTGCTCAGAAGTTGATGCTCTTGCTGCTTCCTGAGCAGCTCTTCTTTTTTCCACCCTAGCTTCTTCTCTTCTGTCGTCGGCATCTATTTGCCTTAAAACTGATTAAGTCAGTGTTTGTGTGGCAATTACGTACGATTTTGCTTAATTTTTCACTTAAGCTGGCACTTAAGTCTTCAATCTGCCTGAAGAATGATTTAAAATATGAAGAGGTAGGGGAAGTGACGTCAAAGGTGGTTAGGGATGAGAACGGCGCCTGTCCTGCTTGCCGCTGCAGAGAGTTGATTCTACAATAAAATAAAACAAAAATAAAAAGAGGAATAACCTCAGAGGTCAATCATCACCCTGAAAGTGGATAGTAGATGTCACATAGTATATCTGTACCAAATTTCAGGTCAAAAGGTCAAACGATTTGCGAGCTACAGGTGATTTAAAATCCTGGACAGACAAACAGACAGACACAGTAGCATATTACTGTATATAGAAAGATTTGGTTCTTCTGTTACCAGTATACTCGCAGATCAAAATAACAATAGTGCAACATCTACTATAGACTGTAACTCTGCATTACAATTTGTAAGATATTTTGAGAAACTCAAGCATAATGGTGGAAAGGAATCTGGATCAACTAAAAAATTAAAATGTGACTTTGAAAGTTTCTTTGGATACAGAACATCTCATTGAAAACAAATGTGATCAAAGTGCATAGAAGCTTACCCTGGTTTAATGAGAGTATTCAAGCTATTAAATTAGAATGTCAAAAACTGGAGTGTAGATGGAGGGCAACAAAGCTGCAGGTCTTCCAAAACACATGGATGGAGAGTGTTAAAAAACATAAAAAGCTCTCTTTATAGCCGGCTGATTACTATTCTAGATTAAAACATAACAACAGCAATAATCTTTGTGAGCTGCTTAGAACAGTGGATAATCAAACAAATAATTCAGATCTACAATGCCAAATGCCTACAGACATTAGCATTGCAGACTTGATGTGTGTCTTTAATGAGACATTTGACAATAAAAGATTTCTGATTTCAGAGTCACTTTGTAAACTTATTACTAGATTAGCAAACTCTGTCTTGTCTTGAATTCTCAACTTCAGAAATGTTAAATTTGTAACAGAACAGAAAGTCTTAACTTTAATGTACAAAATGAAACCTTTTTGTTCCTTAGATCCAGGCCCAACTAAACTACAACAGAAAAAAGCTCAATTGATGTTCTGGCAGCACCCATTCTTAGCATTATCAATAGTTTATTACTGACCTGCACAGTCTCTGATACACTAAAAGTGTCAGTTATCAGATCATTACTTAAAAAGCCAGAGCTAGACCCACACATGCTTTATAATTTTAGACATATTTCAAATTTGCACTTTCTCTCCAAAATACTTGAAAAAGCAGTTGCCATGCAGGTTCAGTCCAACCTTACACATCTCAATTTACTTAAGAAATTCCATTGTGGCTTCCGTATTGGTCATAGTACAGAAACAGTACTAAACATGTTGTAAACGACATTCTTATATCCTCTGATGAAGGATATTCCACAGTAATTATGCTATTTGATTTGAGTACGATGTTTGACACCATTAAGCATTCTTTATTACTTTGCAGGCTGGAAAACTACACGGTGCTCACAGGCACTGTGCTTGCCTAGTTTAGTTCTTGTTCATAAAATTGATTTCAGTATGTACAGAAATGTGCTGACAGTACTCCATAATTATACTCAGAAATCAAATATAGTGTTCCAAAGGACTCAGAACTGGGACCTTTAATGTTTTCTCTTTGCTTCAATTTGGAACTATCATTAGAAAACATAACTTTAATTTTCACTTATATGCACATGACACCCAGTTATACCTTTCTTTTAAACCAAATTATATTTCTGTGATGCTGTCCTTAATTAATTGTGAGTTAAATAAGTGGATGGATGAGAACTGTTTGTCTCTAAATACAGTCAGTTATTGGAGGGAATAATGATGACTGCAACAACATTCAATTGGTATCACCTTAGCTTTACTGAATCAGCACACAATCTAGTCTTTGGCACTAGTGTGTCATTTAAAACACATATTATAAAACTATCCCAAACACGTCATTTTTTAATCTTAAAAACTATTGAAAGAATAAGACGTTTTCTAAATATGCAAGATAGTGAGAAATTCATGTATGTATTTATTGCTAGTAGGATTGAGTGCTGCAATGCGTTATTCAGTGGCTATTATAATCGTTCTTCATGAAGCTTTCAATTAATTAAATTTGCTGCTGCAATAATTATTACACGAACCAGAAAATACAAACACATAACTCAATTTCTGAAGTCCTTGCACTGGCTCCCAAATAAGGTAAGGACTGACTTCAAAATTCTTCTTTTAGCATATAAAGTGTTAAATAGCTAAGGTCCTGCTTTACTAATACAAACTTATTTTTACTTAGAAACCAGAGTGCACATTGAGATCTCAAGGTGCCTGTCTACTTAATATTTCATGGATTAATAAAATAATAGTGGAGAATTGACCTTTTAGTTACAGGGCTCTGACGCTGTGTAATGTTCTGGCTTCTATAATAGGTTATGTCTCTTCAATCTCAATTTTTAAATCCAGGCTGAAGACACACTACTTTAGTCTTACATACCCTGAATAGAGCTGCCGATAAGCTGTGCATACTGTATCTCTGTTTGTTAGTCATTTACACAGAAATATAAGTAATACAATATTTATAAATCATTGCTTAAAACCCCTCCGTTCTGTTTTCTTCTTGGTGCCACTGCTCTACTGCCAGGCTGCTCTCCTGAAAATGAAAAAGTCGTCTTGGATAAAGGACCATACACGGCCCAGCACATACTCCACTATAGAGTGGCCAGGAGAGTGGGTAGGCAGCTAATTGGCCAAAATCTTCAGGACTGTTAGTGTGCCTGACTTTATTTTTGACTTTCTCTTTTACAATCTCCTCTGTTAATCTTGTCAACTGACCATAGTTCTTCAATTAACTAATGAACAGAAATTGTTGGTTTCCATTTCTGATAATCAGTTTTACATTGTTCTCTGTGTATTTTAACAAATCTTTATTTTTATGTGTACTAGTTGTGTATTTAGTAATTAGTATAATCTATATTTGTATTTTTACTAAGAATTGTTCATGGTGTTCTGTGTCTGCACTCAGTGAAGAGAGTTATATAAAACAGGGTGTGTCTCTGTGTGTGTTTTACTAGACCTGAGTACAGAATTTCATGCCATTGATCACAGTGTGTTAATAAATCACTTTAGCCAATATGTGGGCCTCTCTGGCAGTGTCTTAAACTGGTTTCAGTCTTATTTAACAGGTAGAAAATTCTTTGTTAGTTGTGGTGAGTGTGGTTCACAGATCCATGATTTTGTATATGACATACCATAAGGATCTAATTTGGGCCCACTGTTATTTTCAATCTATATGCTTGCATTAGGCCAGATTATATCAAATCACAATTCAGATGACATACAGCTTTACTTATCTGTCTTGTATTTATGAAGAGATGAGTAATTTCCCTTTAAGCTAAATAAAAAAAGTTTTTAGTTGTTAGTAAAAATGGAAATAGTTAGGGCATTAGAATTAAACTTGATCCCTTAATATCACAAATCAAGGTAAATAATTTAAATGTAACAGAATTAATTAATCCTTTAAAGAAGTTCAGCATGGTTTAACATCAGCACATACACTTAAAATACAATTGTAGTATATTGTAGTCTGGACCTTTGGAGATTCCATAGTGATAAGGAATTATGGGTATTGGGGAGCTTAAAGGAAGTGACATAAAATATAAGACTGTGCAACGTGTAATCTAAAAAAGGGACCTGTTAAAGTTTATTACCTTGAACCTGTCTCCGTCTTCTTCCTTTTTATTGGTACAATATTATTGTCCATAGATATAACACTGGCGACGAGGATGCGACGGATTTAAAAGTGCACCGCTATGGCTACGCAACGTGTAAAGTAAGTTTTTTTTTCCGCTGGAGAGGAAAGAGAAAAGCTGCAAGTTTTTTTTTCTATTTCTGTGGTAACGTTCCTTAGCCATTCACTGAAGACAAGCACAAGGGATAAAATGGCAATGATAACGGGACATTTCGGGCCATTCGATGATTCAGTTGAGCAATGGGGCACTTATACGGAGCGATTTGAGTTTTTTGTGAAAGCCAACGCCATTGACAATGACTTGAAAGTGCCGACATTTCTTAGCGTTATCGGGGCAAAGACATTTAGTCTACTGAGAAGTTTGGTACGGCCAGGAAAACCCGGTGACAAGTCATTTGATGATATTGCAAAGATTCTGGACTCACATTTTTCGCCTAAGCCGTTATTAATAGCTGAAAGATTTAGATTTCACAAACGGAACCAGGAAGAAGGCGAGTCTGTTGCTCAATATGTAGCGGTACTCAAGAAACTTACAGAATATTGTGAATTTGGTGCTAATTTGGATGACGCCTTAAGGGACAGGCTAGTGTGCGGATTGAGAAGTGAGGGCCTTCAGAAGCGGTTACTCACTGAGGCCAACCTCACATTGCAGAAAGCGATTGAGATAGCCGTGTCTATGGAGCTGGCTGCTAAAGAAGCACAGCAGTTAGGGGCAGCTGCTAGAGTACACAGAGTGCAAGCAGACTCAAACAAACAAACAGGGGTCACCAAACAGTGTTACAGATGTGGAAAGATGGATCACCATCCAGCGAATTGCTGGGCAAAAGAACTCATATGCCGTAGCTGTAAAAAAAAAGGGCACGTGGAGCGTGCATGTAGAGCAAAGAGAAAGGAAGGCACAGACAAGGGGGAAACAGGGAAAGATAAAAAGGCATCCTGGTCTTATAAAAAGAAAAATTTGCACGTGGTACAGAAAGAAAATAAAACTGACAGTGAGACTGATTCTGAGGCTGAGCTACTAATTAAAACACTGAATAAAAAAAGAGGCTCAGCAGCATATACTATTACTGGCATGCTGGAAGGGCACCCTGTGACGATGGAGGTGGATACTGGAGCAGCGGTCTCCCTAATATCAGAGAAACTGTTTAAGAAAAAATTAAATCACCTTCCACTGAAACACCCTAAGATCATAATAAAGACATACACTGGGGAGAGTGTGCCTATGTTGGGTAAAACAAAGGTTCAGGTTGAACTAAATGGGCAAAGAACCAAATTGCCTGTATATATTGTAAAAGGTGATTATCCAGCTCTGATGGGCAGATCGTGGCTAGAAAAAGTACAGTTGGATTGGACCAAAGTGAATGCTGTGTCTGTTGAACAGTCCGAGTTGAATTTGGTCCTGAGAAAGCACCAAGCTGTATTCCAAGAGGAACTGGGGAGTATAACAGGGATTAAAGTGACACTCCGGGTGCAACAAAATTGTCAGCCAAGATTTTTAAAGGCAAGGAGTGTTCCTTACGCTTTAAGACCTAAGGTGGAGGCGGACATTGACCGGCTTGTCAAACTAGGAGTCCTAGACCCTGTTTCTCATTCTGAGTGGGCCACACCTGTGGTTCCGGTGGTCAAGTCTAATGGATCTGTACGATTATGTGGGGACTTTAAGGTAACAGTTAACCCTGTACTCATAGCTGAGCAATACCCCCTTCCTGTGATTGAAGATATTTTTGCTGGATTAGCTGGGGGAAACAAATTTAGTAAAATAGACCTCAGCCAAGCATACTTGCAAATGCATGTAGATGAGGACTCACAAAAGTACCTCACCATAACAACACATAAAGGGCTGTACCGTTATTGTCGTTTACCCTTTGGAATTACTTCAGCACCAGCGTTATTTCAGCGTGCCATGGATCAGATCCTTAGTGAATTACCAGGGGTACAGTGTTACCTGGATGACATCCTGGTCACAGGGCGAGATGACAAGGAGCACATGGCCAATCTGGATAAAACCTTAAGCAGGCTAGAAAAGTATGGGCTGCGTGTAAACAAGGAGAAATGTGACTTTTTCAAAATGTCTGTGGAGTACCTAGGACATGTTATTGATTCTGAGGGGTTGCACACAGCTCCTTCAAAAGTGAAGGCAATAGTAGATGCCCCTGCTCCAAGCAATGTCAGCCAACTGAGATCATTCTTGGGTCTCGTGAACTATTATGGGCGTTTCATTCCACAGCTAGCAACGTTGTTGAAACCACTCCATGAGTTGCTGTGTGAGAGTAGACCCTGGAAATGGTCACAGGAGTGTGAAACGACATTTAGCAAAACCAAGGCCGCGCTGGCTGATAAAAGAGTTTTAACACATTTTGACCCATCCTTACCAATTCAGTTAGCTTGCGATGCATCCCCTTACGGTGTTGGGGCTGTGGTGTCGCATATTATGTCAACAGGTGAGGAGCGACCAATTGCATTTGCGTCAAGAACATTGAGTAAAACTGAAACAAAATATCCTCAAATTGAAAAAGAGGCTTTAAGCATCATTTTTGGAATAAAAAAATTCCACACTTACCTCTTTGGTCGAAAATTTACCCTGCTAACAGACCACAGACCTCTCACGTCTATTTTTGGCTCACACACTGGTGTACCATCTATGGCAGCAAGCAGACTGCAGCGCTGGGCATTGCTCCTTGGGGCTCACAATTATGAGATCAAATACAGGCGTTCGGAGGCACATGGAAATGCAGATGGTTTGTCAAGACTTCCCCTACCTGACCAACCCAGAGAACAAGGGCAAAAGATTTTTTACTTTAAGATGGTGGAAAATGCACCTATCACTGCCCACCAGATTAAGCAAGAAACCAAGGGTGATTATACACTGTCAAAACTACTCACCTGCATTCTTAAAGGGCAGGACCTTAGCACCCTTAATGCACTGCCTGATGTTCAGCCTTACCTTTCACGGGGAAAGGAGCTATCTGTGACAGCAGGATGCCTCATGTGGGGCATGCGAGTAATTATACCACAAAGGTTGAGGAAACCCATTCTGGATGAGTTACATCTTGGACACTGTGGTATAGTCCGAATGAAAGAGCTAGCCCGGAGTTATTTTTGGTGGCCTGGACTGGATCGTGATATTGAGGAAAAGGCAAATTCATGTTCATCATGTCAAGGCCTCAGAAATATGCCAAGTCCAGCACCATTGCATCCATGGGAATGGCCTGCCAGTCCTTGGCAACGCGTTCATTTAGATTTTGCAGGACCTGTAGAGGGTGTTATGGTTCTGGTCGCAGTGGATGCACATTCTAAGTGGCCTGAGATCACTGTCATGCCCGACATCACATCAGAAAAGACAATCCAAACCTTAAGAGAGATGTTTGCACGTTTTGGACTGCCAGAGCAGATCGTGACGGATAATGGGCCTTCTTTTGTATCCCAAGAAATGGAAGAATTCCTAAAAGGTAATGGTATTAAACATCTCCTATCCAGCCCTTATCATCCTTCAACTAATGGCCTGGCTGAAAGAATGGTGCAAACCCTTAAACATGCTCTTAAAGCATCCAAAAGTGAAGCACCATTCAAACAACGTCTTTATACCTTTCTTCTTAAATATCGTAACACACCCCATGCAACAACAGGTATGTCACCAGCTGATCTGTTCCTAAAAAGGCAGCTGAGAACACGTCTTGATTTGTTGAGACCAGCTACCACTCAAATGAGAGTTTATGATAAGCAGCACGATCAAGTAAAACAACGTGCCAAGCGGGCTAAAGATCGTGAGTTTTTCAGTGGAGATGCTGTCCTTGCTCGTAACTATTCCACCACTGAGAAATGGGTACCAGCAACCATTCTTCAAAAGACTGGACCTGTCTCTTATAAGGTATGCACACGAGACCACCAGACATGGAGACGACATGTTGAACAGCTGTTACCCTCTATACCTGTTGAAGAAGCCGGTAGCACAGAAACGTCTGAGGAACCTAGTTTTAGTGAGTTGATCCAAAGCCAGCCAGGAATACCACCTGACTCTCCTGTTTCAATTCCTGCCGATGCTGTCGTGCCAAGGTTACCTGAGGTTGCCTTAGGGGATGAACACACCTCAGCTGTACGACGTAACCCTCTCAGAAGCAGGAAGCCTCCTGACCGTCTTAACTTATGAAAACTAACTATATGTATATGGAGATAAAGGCACAAAATAATACCTTATGTTAGCAGGATGTTGAGGTCATTTATCCTCTTTCCTTTGTTGGAATGTAATTGCATTGATAACAGTATGTGTTCTGTTTCATGTTTATTTTCCTGTTCTTAATAGCAGATGTTGTTTGTTATATGTTAGTCGAGTTTACAATTTTAAGCGGGAAGGAATATGTAGTATATTGTAGTCTGGACCTTTGGAGATTCCATAGTGATAAGGAATTATGGGTATTGGGGAGCTTAAAGGAAGTGACATAAAATATAAGACTGTGCAACGTGTAATCTAAAAAAGGGACCTGTTAAAGTTTATTACCTTGAACCTGTCTCTGTCTTCTTCCTTTTTATTGGTACAATATTATTGTCCATAGATATAACAACAATGTAGTTTCCAAGGAAAGTACAAGATGCAGTAGAGCTTAATAATAGTCCCTTCACGATCTCTGATCTGTCATGTATTTGAGCTATAGCTGTTCTTCATTCAATACTTTCCCTTGGATTTTGTAATACAAAACAGAATTAATTTAGGAAATCCAGAGGTATTCTGTCACTATGGTGCAAGAAGAAGGACAATGATTTAAAAAAATCACCATCTGTGAATTTTTTTTTTTTTTTTTTGGGGTATGAGAATATTGAAAAAAAATCTTAGCTCTGTCAGGAGTTAGTGAAGAAATGTATCCCAATTTTCCCTGATCCTGAGACCGTTTAGATATAGTAGTTTCTGCCAAATTCATTTAATGTTAAAATGAGTATAAATGAGAAACATTTATATTTTGTTACATCAGTTGAGCCTTGCTTCTTAGATTGTAATGCATTTCCTTGCTGCCTTAGGAATGTCAGAGGAGAATAGTAAATGCTGTCAGTTTTCACCTCAAACCCAGCTCTGGAGTAAGTGATCTAGGGGTATGATCTATTTCATGATGATAATGAAGAATCCATCCCTGCACTTCTTTTTGACCCCCTGGAATCCCAACAATATTTAAAGTTTCTTGGATTGGTTTTCCAAATATTCACTTCTTTCATGAATAAGTGGAACTTAGAAGAATGCTTTATTTTAATGTTGTCACACATGTGTGCATGGGAGGCAGCTAAAGGGCTTGAGTAGGGACAGTTCCAAGACATACTGGGATGTGGCAGAGTGCACTGACTCTTTTTCTTCCTTGCATACAGACCTTTCACGGGAGATTCCACCTGGTCCTCTTGACGTCACTTCCGGGACCGAGCCAATGGAAGGAGACCTTGCTGGCTCCGGTCCCTGTGATGTCACGTCCGGGCTCGCACCAATGGCAGAAGACCTACATGAGCCCGACCCCTTTGACTTCACTTCCTGTCTTCCCCTTTAAAAACCTCTACCTTTTCCCTATTCCCTCAGTTCTGTTTGGACTCGGTTTTGTGCACATCAGTGCTGAATCATTTAAAAGCAACTTTGCAGCCAGGAAACCAAATTATACGGGTGGCTGCCCCAAACCTTTATATGACTCTGTCTCGAGTTTGTGACAATGTTTAATATTCTCAGCCAACATAAAACTAGTAAACTTGCAATTTCAATTTTGCTGTTTCTCATTTATGCCATAATATTCATTGTTTTAAATAATATGTGGTTTTATTAAGACATGGTGAATCCCTCTCCACTTCAAATAACTTTCTATTTTTAGAAAAGCTGCTTTATCTGCCTTGAAGTGCTGTTATTATTGAGGTGTTTCACACTTACCTGAAAGGGCTGTTTTTTTAAAATATTTGTTATGATATGGAGGCTTTAAGGTTATGTTGAAATCATTTACTAGCAAATAGAGTGCTTACAATGACTACAATGTGGCAGCTAGAACATTCATAGTAGTTCTTCTACTCTTCATTCTACTCTTAAGTAAATAAAGAGATCATTGTGTTATCTTTTAGCATTTTAGTAGTCTGTGTTAAGTGTTGTATATATTAGGATATGCTAATTTTATATTCAGCGTTGATAAAATCATTTTAAGATTTACAAAAATAGCTTGAGTTATTTAAAGAAGCTTGCACAAGCACTGATTTATGTTTACATTTATCAATTTTGTTATTTATTAAATATTTATTAACTTTAAGGCTTCCTTGGTTTGTTTTTTAATTTAAAATTAAGCATCACTGTTAAAACTATTCAAAGTCAAAAGGCACTAACTACTACATCACCTAGGAATTTTCACAATTAGATTAAAAAATAAGGCAAGCTGTTTTACCAAAATATGGCTTAGTCAACAATAAACCCACATAAAGGCAAATAACCCAATGAAGTTAAATAAATCATTAATATGCTGAATATCATATGGGACTAATAAATCCTAATGATTCTTCCTTATAGGGAAAAGTTGAGTTGTCTTAAATGATTCCTTCGTGCACCCATTACCTTTATCTCCAACTATACTTATGATGATGGTTTTGCTCCTCTATTGCAATACTGGGAGTTAACTGATATGTTTGAATGGTAATGCTGCATCACAGCTCAAATCTTGTTCTAGTCTCTGTGGGTCAGTTGCAGTGTACCTGAGATAGTACCGTACTACCGTAGCTGTGGATCAAGTCTAGACAACATAGTCGTTATTAAGAAGAGATGATCCTCGGGTCAATGTGCTGTTGCAGTGAACAGTGAATCAAGATCTTAACCAAGTTTAACTAATCTGCATCTACACTTGTTTTGCTTCTGTATTTCAAGATCAAGATCATCCCCAGCTGAGAGCACACTGCAACTAACCCTGTCTGTTTTAAGTTTACATCTTATCCGTGCATCTACATGGGTTTTTCTCAGGGTATTCTGGTTTCGATCCCTAAAACAAGCAAGCTAGATTGATTGGTTACTTTAAAATAGCTATTTTTTTTTTGTTCTTTATTTCACCTTATACAATTTCTTGTATTAGGAATTTGTTAGTTTTCGCATACCCCTTGGGGTCAGAGCGCAGTGTCAGCCATTGTACTGCACCCCTGGAGCAATTACAGGTTAAGGGTCTTGCTCAAGGGCCCAGCAGAGTAGGATCTTTTTTGGCAGTGACGGGGATTTGAACCGGCAACCTTCTGGAATACCAGCAAAGACCCTTAGCCTCAGAGCCACCACTCCGCCCTGTAAATATAAATAAATATATGTGTTATTTGATGGCCAGAACAAAGAAAAGTTTTGATAATCCTAAATTTAAATTAAGTGGGTTCTGAATGAACTTAAGTAACATTATTGCAGTCATTTTGGAAAATATTAATATATACTGAAAACTCACTTCTCCTAAAATTACATGAATGTGACCACTAGACAGTAAAATTTGCATACGTTAATGTTTATTTTATTTATTGATATTTTGACTCCTACTTCTGTACCTTTGGTCTTGAATTTTTTTACTTTTGTTTATGAAATGATAGGGCTATTTTGACTATGGATTTAGCATTGAGAGAAAAAAGCACCATTTAAAAATAAGCTGTCTTTCATTTTAAATGTTTACCTTTACTGAGAAAATATTAAAAACAAAAAAAATATATTTAAAACATATTGCATTTCACTCTAATTCATTGGTGTTCTTTTGAACACTATCTTTAATAATTACGATTGCTGAAAACAAATCTTATTGGTACTAATAAAAATCTTCATATGCTGGTTTTGTCTGGTTCCGCCAAACCAAAAAATAGGTTTACTGATTAATAATTTTATTAAACTTTAAAGCTAACTATTTATCTGAACACTAAGAAGTCATTTCAGTGATAGGTTTCATCAGTGGTTGATGATGAAACAGCTTATAGAGAGGAGGTTAAATAACTAGTGGACTGCTGTAAGAACAATAACTTGACCATGAATGTTGATAAATCAAAGGACATCACTGTTGACTTCAAAAAGAACCACACTACCCACCTTCCCTTCTCCATCAATGGCACCACTTTGGAATCAGTCAAGATGTAACAATTATCTATCACCAAGCTGAGCTACTGAAACACCAAGGTTGAACTCCAGAATGCAATAAAGAAAAAAAACTGTACCTTTTTAATTTACAATGTAATAAAACCAAATGTATTCAGAATTTAGATATAAATTATAAACAAATACACTTGCAGGAATATATATAAACAAAAGAAAAAAGGTTAGAATAAACTAAAGAAAAATGAGCATGTTCCACCAAGCAAGGGAATAGTCTCTGTTTTCTTTATGAATTATGATTGATCTCACCCATCCAATGCAGGTTGGTTTTTCTTTTTCTACAGTCTGAGAATATCCAGGAAGGATAATTCATTATGCAAAGTCAAATTGTTGCAGCCTCAGTATCCAGTAAGTGAGCCGAAATGATGTTTTAGGACATTTGAAGGCCCAGGTTAAGGCAGCATGGTCTGTAATGACCTGAAACTTTAATCCTTACATTTTTCCACTATGCAAAGTCAAATTGTTGCAGCCTCAGTATCCAGCAAGTGAGCCGAAATGATGTTTTAGGACATTTGAAGGCCCAGGTTAAGGCAGCATGGTCTGTAATGACCTGAAACTTTAATCCTTACATTTTTCCACTACTCAAACAACTGCTAGACATTCTTTCTCAGAGGTGGAGTATTTTATTTCTGTTCCTTTAATCGCTCTGGAAGCCTATGCAATTATCTTTTCTGTGCCCTGTTTTTGCTGTGTTAGCACAACTCCAAGTCCAATGGCACTCACACCAGTTTTTACCTGAAGCATTAAGATTGGGATCTGGTTGAGACAATACTGGTGGATATGCCAATACTTCCTCAAGTTTAAGGAAGCTGTTCTCACACTCTGGATTCCACTTCCATTGAACCCCTTTCTTTTTGAGGTGATTTAGTGGAGCTGCAAGGTGTGCAAAGTGCGGTATAAACTTGTGATACCATCCCACCATACCTAGAAATCTTTGTAGTAACTTAAGATCTTGAGGGACAGGATAGTAAGTAACTGGTTTACGTTTTTCAAGATCCACTGATACTCCTTCTTCAGAGACTACATGACTTAAAAATGTAAGTTACTTTTAAGAAAGACAAATTTTTTTAAGTTCAGGGTTAGGTTAGTTTCTTCGGTTGTTGGAGAAGACGATCCAGAGAAGGGGAGAATACAATAATATCATCAATATATATGTAACAAATTTTCCCTCACGGTTCACCAGTGACATAGTGTGAGGTTGATGGCTGGTGAGGCACTGACTCCTTCAGAGTCCGATTTACAAATATATGAACACAAAAGAGTAGCTTATTCACTATTCAGTTGGCAGCATGCACATTGACTACTGGTTATGTTTCACATCTCATCAGCATTCTTTACACACAGATAGGTAAAGCACATATTTGGCTAAGAAAGTACAGTATGTTACATTTATAGCAGAGAGGGAGAGAAAGAGCACAGAGATGTGTTCTAAATTTGCCGTTGCAATTCCACAATTCATACTCATTCAAAACAAATGAAAGTATTGAGAGGTCTACAAAAAAAAATGGATTTCAATTTTGACCTCAACTTTTTGACCTTGTTTTTAAAAGTTTTTAATTCTGATGCTTTAATCAATTTTAATACAGACTGTTCAATAAACGGATAACAAGAAAAACAAAAGAATATTTTATGTAAGGTCAAAATTTTAAAAATATTGGATTGTTTTTTTCTTAGCCTGATCCCATTTTTTTTATAAAACAACACCGTTTATGGTCTTACCTTTATTTGTAAATGAAGTCTATGCGCATATCCTTCTCCACGAAAATCTTCATCATATTTTTGTAAAAGACCTCCTTATTTTCCTTTAGTTTAAAAAATCTTAATCTTCCATTTTGGAAGTCAGTCGGAAAACAAAAATAAAAATAAACAGACTGTTGTAGTGCACTTGACTTTTTGATATCACTTATTGGCACCTCTGTGTAGAAGAGCAGCAGCAACAAGCACCTGTTGGGCTCACATGCACGCCATTCAGTGTGGCACAGTACTGTCTGCCTCACCTTGTGCCTTTTCACTGCGGTTTTAAGTCCGATCAGCAGACTAAATATGTCACACACATTCATTAAAGATATTAGCCAGACTGTGGAAAGTCAGGGTGTATAATAAATGTGTCTGCAAACATAATATTAATGACACACAGAGAGACAACAACAGGCACATGCCATTTACATGCATCAACCAAGTGTGTGAGGAGAGCACAGCCCGAGGTGAGGCTCGCATTTCTCTCCTGTATTTGAACTGGAAATGTACCAATGCAGCGATTTTGACTATAAAATTATCAAAATTAATGGATTCATACTGAAAACATATTTATAATACAGACCAGTGGACACATTTATTTTATGTTGTCATTATTAGTTTTTTAACTTTCCATGATGAGCCTCACCTGCCTCCCTTGACCGCACATCCCTGCAGTTCACCTAAAACTCTCTCCATAAAGTGTTGAAATAAGGCTGCAGTATTTCTTTAATCCAAATGGCATTACTTTAAATTGGAAGAGGCCAAAAGGGTGGTGACAGCAGTCTTGGCTTTACTATCTGAATACATTGCTGCTTGCCAATATCCTAGATAGATAGATAGATAGATAGATAGATAGATAGATAGATAGATAGATAGATAGATAGATAGACAGACAGACAGACAGACAGACAGACAGACAGACAGACAGACAGACAGACAGACAGACAGACAGACAGACAGACAGACAGATAGATAGATATCCAGCAGCAGCATACTGATAAAGGCATCCTTCTTCTTTATGCTGCCTCCCCAGCACACCACCGTGTAGAAGAGGGCGCTCGCCACAACCGTCTGATAGAACATCTGCTGCATCTTATTGCAGATATTGAAGGACGCCAGCCTCCTAAGGAAGTATAGTCGGCTCTGTCCTTTCTTACACAGAGCATCAGTATTGGCAGTCCAGTCCAATTTATTATCCAGCTGCGCTCCCAGGTATTTATAGGTCTGCACCCTCTGCACACAGTCACCTCTGATGATCAAAGGGTCCTTGAGGGGCCTCAGCCTCCTAAAATCCACCACCAGCTCCTGACTGTAGATCTAAAGTACTGAAGTATTTTTTTTTTTTTTGTTCTTTATTTCGCCTTATACAATTTCTTGTAATAGGAATTTGTTAGTTTTCGCATACCCCTTGGGGTCAGAGCGCAGGGTCAGCCATTGTACAGCGCCCCTGGAGCAATTACAGGTTAAGGGTCTTGCTCAAGGGCCTAGCAGAAAAGGATCTCTTTTGGCAGTGACAGGGATTCAAACCGGCAACTTTCTGGATACCAGCACAGATCCTTAGCCTCAGAGCCACCACTCTGCCCTGTGTTGCCCCTTGCATGGATTTAAAAATTTTGTGAATTAGCAGCACAGGGTAGGCATCAAGCAGAGTTTTACCATTTAAACCACTATAATCAACACAGAAACGATAAGTGTTGTCTGTTTTGTTCACAATAACAGCAGGTGTCGACCCAAGCAGATGATGATGGCTCTATGATGTCTTCTTCCAGTATCTGCTCGCTTTGTTTCCTTATTATTTCTCTTTTGAGAGGGGAAACTTGATAGGTGCGAGACTTAACAGGTACCTCTTCCAGAGTCTTTATTACATGAGTTGTCACCTGGGTTCGACTTCTTACCCCCAAACATACCGAAGTATAAGTAGGAAAGAGAAAATACATCTCCTTATAAGGTGATCTTCCCATAGTTATCATTTTTCTTTGTCCAATAATACTGGCTAAGATGTGAGGTATTGCACAGTAGGAACAGCCCAATAAAGAGAATCAGGAAAATCTTCTCTTACCAAACTTGTAGAAGACATGTTGGTTAGAAATGGGTGAAATACCACATTTTTGTTTTTCCTTGTACCATGTTTTTATTTCCCCTGTTCCAGAATAGTAGAAGTTAAATGTAGAAAGTCCAACCCCAGCAAAAGAGGAAATGACAGATCTGTATCTTGCATGACATACAAATGAAAAGTAAATCAGGTGTCATGTCATACAAAGGGGACTTTGGTTTTACTTTTAGCACCATGACTTTTACCATCAGTCTGTTCATAAAATATAGCATGTTAGATATAACTGTGACTGAGCCTAACTAATTCAGTGCATGCTGAAACCAAATTCCAGAATGCTCATGGGCTCTTATGTTAGTTATGATGAGCTACTGGCTTTCTTTGTACTTATTGTATATAATAATTAAGAAGCCTGATGTTAAAATGCACTGATCAACAAAAACTTTATGTGAAGTGCCTTATGGAACAACTCATCATTACAACAAGTTACCATTAGCTGGGCGCCTCCCCTGTAGGACTTTTGATTGTGGAATACAGTAGAACCTCTGGTCACAAACGTTTCTGAACACGTACAAATCGGGTTACGATCAAAAAGTTTGCCAAAATTTTGCATCTGTTCACGACCACACGCTCTGGTGGCGAACAAAAACACTGATGGCCAGTTTCCCTACGCACATTCGTATGCGCCAATGATTTCCCATTCTCCGTTTCCCATTTTCTTTTGTTTGCGTATACAGGGCTTAACAAAGCAGCTGATGTTACAAAAGGTGTTACAATGTTAACCAAGCAGAGGTCTCAAGTGCTTGAAGAGGTGGAAAAACAGTTGTTAGTGTGGTTGAACGAGAAGCAACTTGCAGGGGATAGCATAAGCAAGGCGAGAAAAGCCAGGAAGATTCATGGCGATTTACTGAAAAAAAATTCTTCTTCGAGTGGCGAAGGTGAGGAATTCAAAGCCAGTAGAGGATGGTTTGAAAAGTTTTGCAAGAGAAATGCCATTTAATTTTTTTTCCCTGTGTTTTAAATAAAAAAAGTGTTTACAGCGAGCGGTTCGTAAGGGTCTAGCACAAACTCTTGCAATGTTAGTTTTCTCTGTTGTTCAAGATTTTCTCAGTGTTATTCAATGTTTTTACACTTAGTTTACTATTACACTGTGCATTCTATGGTATAATTAACTATTTTTGTGCTTAAAAAATATATATATTTACATACAGTTCGTACGGTCTGGAACGGATTAATTGTATTTACATACGATCTTATGGGGAAATTACATTCGGGTCGTGACCAAATCGGATCGCGTCCAGAGTTTTGGAACGAATTACGGTCGTGACCAGAGGTACCACTGTACAGGCGTATAGGGGTGTCTCTGTACCTACCCTATCTGTTCAATTCATTGAAGAAGAACACCTAGGGCTGGTTCAGTTGTTTATGGTACCCCAGGTCACATCTGCTAAGGGCACACTCTCTACACATTTTGCCTCTTTCTAATAATTTTTGGTGGTACTCTCTGTTGTCCCTTAAAGGTAAGAGTGTATTGATATTATTATTATATGGAAACTAAGAATTGGAGGGGGGGTCCCCCTTGAAGGTCTTAGTGTGTTGACAGTAGCAGTAGGTGGCATTGGAGAGCTGGGGAGAGAGTAGAGCCAGCTCTGGGAATACCTCCTTTCATCTTGTTTCTAAGCTTTAACTATATAAACATCAATTGTAGAGTGCATTATTGAATTATGTAATTATCTCATTGTGAACTCTAACATATGGCTTCTGAATTTGAAGTGGGAAACACAGAATAAATTATTTAATTTTATTATGAATTCTGACCCACCCACTGCATGTCTTGCTTATTCAGAACCTGCCCCATTCATATTTTATCACGTGGTTGAATTAAATAACATTATTTTCTGACATTGCAAAAACATTATTTACCTTCAACCAAGGAGATTAAACTCAGCCTCAGACATCAGAAATAAGGAAGAGCATGGAAAGAAATGCAAAATATTTTGTTTGTAAAACTTAAATGACCTTCCTGTTCTCATTCACAAAAATGAATTGGAGGGAGAGCACCAACTTGAGTGCCCTCAGTCCGGTGAGTGAGCCTGTACATAGCCAGGACGGAAGGCAACCGGACCAGTTAAGGTCAGCTGCACCTGCTGATAGGGCGATTCCCCTGTTGCAAGGCCCAGAAAGGGGTAAACAGGGGCGTTGCCAGCTAAAAGGAAGAAGGCACTGGGTTTTTATAAAAAGGACAGCTTCCTGACATGGTTTTAACCTTGTTTTAAATGATTTATTTATTGTGATTTTAACCTCCACTTTGCACCTGCTTTTATGGATTATTTATTTATGGATTATCTTTGAGCACTGCACTATTTATTTGAACACTGTTTTGATTTACTTTTAATAAAAGCACTTTTGCACTTTGCACCTTCCCCTTTCTTCATGTGGTCTCCTCATTTGTCCAGCTCATCCCGGTCATGACTATCGACTGTGTTAGGTTCAAGAGGCTCCCGATTTAGAAAAGGGAGCATGGAGCAGGATCCACACCGTCACAAGGATTTTGAACAGTTGATGGTGGTACAGTGATTATTCATTTTGTGATGTGAAACGATGTATGAATGTGCATGTTTTACTACAACAAGAGAGACATTTATTATTAGGTAAGTTGATGTCTATGTTAGGGAAGTCTGCACACATATAGGTAAATTTTGGCAAGACACCTCAGAATTTTTAATATGAAAAATGCCACTGCACATTACGACAAGCAACAGGTATGCAAAAACAAGTAAAATACTGAAATGTCCAATACATGCTTCTGCTTTAAAAGGTTTTATCAGTGACAGGGAGACAGAACACAGAAAATAGCACATGGTGTAAACAATTCCAATAGGCTCTAACACTAAATTGAAAAACAGAACTAGCCATGAAAGCCTAATGGCTGAATCTGCAAAGATTTGTTTCATTATTTTAGTTTTAAATGCTACTACTTTGAACCTGTTGTATTTTTAAAAGCATGAGAACATAAGAAATTTAACCTATGAGACAAGACCATTCAGTCCATCAAGTTTGTTAGCTTACCTAATAGCTAAGCTGTCCTAATATCTCCTCAGATTCTTCTTAAATTTTCTCAAGGTTTCTGCTTCAACTACATGTCTTGATAGTTTTTTGTAGAGTACCATAGCTCTTTGCATAAAGTAGTGCTTACTGGATTAATTTTTAAATGCACTTCCCCTTAAGCTGAAAGTAGATCTGTTGCTTGATCAACTTTATTAATGCCTTTGAGGATTTTAAATGCTTGCTTTAGGTCTCCATGCAGTGTCCAAACTATGGAAGCCCATTTCTGTCAAACAAGTAAAACAAAAAAAAGTAAAAAATTAAAAAATAAAAAATCTCATAATTATAACTTAGTATCTCATAATTTTGATTTACTATACTAAGTATACAGTAAGTATGACTTAGTATATACTCATTGTGATAATTTTGACATTCTAACTCATTGTGATGACTTAGTGTCTTGAAATTATGACTCACTATTTGAGTTTTCATTGGACAAAATAGTATCACATGATTTGAGCAGCAACACCATCGTCAAATTTGCAGACGACACCACTGTGGTGCGGCTCATCTCTTGAGAGGATGAGTCTGCCTACAGGGACGAAGTGGAACAGCTGACAGTGTGGCGCACTGACAACAACCTGCTCCTGAACACAATTAAGACCAAGGAGCTCATTGTGGACTTCAGGAAAAAGAAAATGGACATCAAACCACTCTACATCAGAGGGGATTGTGTGGAGAGGGTGTCAGACTTCCGCTTCCTGGGAGTCCACATCATGAAAGACGTGTCCTGGGTCTGAACATAGCAGAGCTGGCGAAGAAGGCTCAGCAGAAACTTTATTTCCTGAGAGTCCTCAGAAAAAATAACATCCCCCAAAAACTGCTGGTGTCCTTCTATTGCTGCTGTATTGAGAGTATCCTGGGCTACTGCCACTGCGTGTGGTTTTCCAGCTGCACAACAGCGCACAGGAAAACACTTCAGCGGATCGTAAAGACTGCCTAGCAGATCATCGGCTGTTCTTTACCCTCTCTGGATGAACTGCACAGCTCTCGCTCAGGAAAGCAGAAAACATCTTAAAAGACTCCTCACGCCCCACTTATCACATGTTCTAACTGTTGCCATCAGGCAAAAGATACAGTATAGGAGCATGAAAACAAAGACTAATAGACTGAATAGCAGTTTCTACCCTGTTGATATTAGGGCACTGAATGCCATCTAATCACCTCCAATGCAGCAGTGCAATAGATGACAGCAGTAGTGTTTTATGTGCAAAAAGGTTTTATGTTGAATGTTTGTGTTCTACCTTATTTCTTATCTTGTCCATTCCTGTCTTTTTGTAATTATATATTTTTTTTTTTTTTTTGACACCACAGGGACTGCACCTAATTTCATTGTATTTGTTACAATAACAGTATGATACAGTATTCTGATTCTGATTAAAGCAGGGCTTCCATACCGTATTATCACCATTGTTTAAAGATTTAATATAAACTAAGTTAAACATGAATATTTAAAAATAATTTGCAAAATTATATACATATATTGTAAAATAGGCGCTGTATTGCGCCCGACCCGGCACAGACTACACCGAGGCACATGTAAAAACATAAAAGACTTTTATTTTTCTTCACCTGTGGGGTACATCTTCCCTGTAATCCCCACAGGCACAACAAAGTCCAAAACAAGCACAATCCTCCAACACAACACTCCCTTCTGGCACCACCACCACCACTCCTCCCGTCTAGCTTCGTCCTCCTCCTCCCGACTCTGGCCGCTGAGTGGTGGTTACTGGCTCCTTTTATGGTCCACCCGGAAGTGCTCCAGGTGCTTGATCACCTGTTTCTGGTTGCACTCCCAGGTGGGGCTGAAGATACGTCCAGCTGGACTCAGGGATTCATGCAGTGCCCCCTGGCGGCCACCCCAGATCCCAACAGGGCTGTGGAGAACTCCATCTCCCATTGACCTCTGTGGGAGGCTGAGGCACCACTGTCAGCCAGAGAGACTGCCACCAAGCATCCCGGGGGAGGTATTGAGCAGCCCATGGTTGCTCCCCCGGAATATATGTCGAAGGGGCATACTGGCCAGGTGTGGGACCTGGCCATCCGCCACAATATATCCATCCATCCATTATCCAACCCGCTATATCCTAACTACAGGGTCACGGGGGTCTGCTGGAGCCAATCCCAGCCAACACAGGGTACAAGACAGGAAACAAACCCAAGGCAGGGCGCCAGCCCACCGCAGCACAATATATATATATATAAATTATAATTTACAAAAGTGCTAACGCAGGAGAAGGGTTTGGGCAAATCCCCGTCAGTGTCCAGATGGCATGACCCTGAAGTCCTTGAATTACCAATTTGGAGCCCCTTGGGTTCTATAGCTTGAATGGGTGTTCCAAAGGGTGCAGACCTCACTCCACTTGACTTATATAAATGGCACTGTTGTATTCAAAAAAGTACTCATTAGACACTTTTCAGCTTCAAACTTTCTTCCTTTATTTCTCTTTCTTATTTTACATAATCAACTATGTACCCAAATCATAAACAAACACGGGATTCAATTCTGGGCATAACATTTTCCACCCTTCCCAGTTAACCTTCTTTTACATAATCACTGAGCCAACATGGGGGAACCCGAGCTCTTTGGGGTCGATGATAACTGTAAAGAAGCAGGAGGAGTCTGTCCCAAAGAGGCAGGTTCTGGTAGAGGGACTGCCAGGTGAGGACAGAAGTCTCCAGAGGTGTAGTTCTGGCTAATGTGATAGATGGCCAGAAACCCTGCCCCGCCGGGACGCCTGGAGGAAGGACGGACCGGGAGAGCGGTACTATTCTTCCCTGGATGCCTGGACGGTCCTTGAACCCTGGAGGACAGCGCTTTCGGTACACCAGGAAGTGCTGACGGACCAGGGATGGTGTATGTCTGGAGTGCTTCTGGGTGCAAGGGCAGCACTTCCGCCACACTGGGGAGTGCTGCCGGAAGGTCGTCATCATGCACCTGGAGCACATCCGGGGTAAGATAAAAGGGGCCATCTCACTGCAGAGCCGGAGTCGGATGGAAGTGGAGAGAGCTTGCGAGAGAGGAGTAGAGGCGGCCGAAGGACCAAAGACTGAGTAATTTGTAAATATTGTTGTAAATGTGTGTGTGGTGGACATTGTGGTGTCGTATCTGTCTGTGGCCGGGCTATCTGTTACACTGATAAATGTGATGGTACTGCACACAGTCATGCCAATGGGACGAATGTCTAAGATGAAAAGTGGCAGGTCCCATTTGCCTTAGAATTTGAATGGGATCTGACCAGTAAGACTGTAGCTTGTTCTTGTAATTTGCATGCTTTACTCTTATGCATTCAGACACATCCAGTCTAGGTGACTTTGCATGTTTGTCTCTGTCATAATTACTTTTCATTTGTTCTGAGCTTGTATTATTTTTTAGCTGCTTTTGTGGATGTCTGGGTCTCATACCCATGTTTAAACTTTGGTGCTAGTCAACTTAAAGGCAATTTTAATTCCAGCCTGTCATTAAAGAAGCAAGGGAGACGCCTGTAGTATTATGCAGGGAAACTTGTGTATGCAGCAGTGTTAGGTACAGAGCATCAGCAAAATTCTTACCTTCAATTAAGTATGCTTTGATGCTCTCTTTCAGTCTTTGGTTCAGCTGTTCCACTTCCCCATTTGCTTCTAGGTGATACACTGCTGTTCTTATATGTTTAACACCATTTTCTTTGGGAATAGAAGTAAACTCTGTTGATGAAAATTGGGGTCCATTGGCTGAAAAGGTGGCTTAGACAGCTTATGATAGAGTGTGTCATGTTGGAGCTTAGCATGATGGCCTCAGGCCATTTTGAATACAAGTCATGCATAATCAGAAGATACCTTGCATGAGCCGGAACCCCATGGAGCTCCCAGCAAATGTCTATTTCTAAGTGCTCCCAAGGTGATTCCGACCATGCCACAGTTCTCAAAGGAGCTAGTGTTGGTTTCCAAGTCTTGCCACTTAATAGACATGCTGAACTGTCCTTCACTAGTAGTTCCACATCATGGTAAATATTTGACCACCAGAGATTCAGGAATTAGGGGGCATTGTCCCCTTGCTACACATACCTTCTTCTAAGAAAAGAGCTCATCTTGCACCCAGTAAAAGGGAAGAAGCACTGGCCCCACAGCTTTAGGCCATCCCTCCACAATATATCTTCTTACAAGACAGAGAAGTTCATCATCATGGGAGGCTTGAAGTAATTGCTCCATTGTAACTAGGCCCTTAAGTGGTTCCTGCAGCATATGAATCCAGGCAACAGGAACCAGCTCTAAAGAGTAAATCAGCAAAAGTTTGAAGATGTACTGGTTTAACTGATCTGCCCACTGGAGGATTGGCTTATGACCTGAAAAATCCCTGGCCCAGAAGGGTGGTTAATGCTGGGTAGTCAGTGAGCAAGGTAAAATGCCAGCCATAAAGAAAAATATGCCAACATTCACAGGCACCCAGGCAAACCATCATTTTTCTCTCCCCCAATGAGTACTTTTTCTCAGCTTCTGTGAGAGCATGTGAGGGAACAGCAACTGGGCGTTCCACACCATCAAATATCTGGAAGAGAACAGTACCCAGTGCCACAGCTTTGTGATCAAAGTAGGGGCAGCAAGGCTGAAATGGGCCAGTGTCATGGCTTTGTGAGCTGTTGTTTGATGTCATGAATTCCCTGTGTACAAGCGGCAGTCCAAGCCAATGTAGCATCCTTTTTCAAAAGGGCCCTCAGCAGTGCTGTAATAGGATAAGGTGGCAGGAAATAAAGGTAATAATTTACCATACCCAAAACTCAGTAGTTGATTTAGACTCTGGCAAGGATAGTATAGCATCTACATTGAATAGCAAGGGTTGGATGACATTGTGTGTTAGTCTGTGACCAACAAAGTAAATTTCTGGAGCACTAAAAATAAACTTTTCAGTATTTAAGGTAAACTGGCTTTGCTCCAGCGATGCAGTGCCTACTGCTAGCAAATATCATGTTATTCTTGAGTGGGACCATGTACTACAATGCCATCTAGGTATATTGACACGACAGGGATGTTTGCCAGTAAAAGTGACATGATCTTTCGAAAACAGCCTGGAGCTGAGCTTAATCCAAAAAGCCATTTGTGTGAACCTGGAAACCCCCAAGTGAGAGCCGAAAGCAGTCCGGTCACGGGTAGTGGCATGTGTGGCATTTGTAAATAACCCTGTGCAAGGTCTACTTTGGTGAAAACAGCTGAGCACTGGAAATGTGTCATAAGCTCCTCTGTTGTAGGCAATGGATATTTATCGAGGATTATGGCTTGATTGACTTCCCTAAAGGGAGAGAAATAGCTGAGATGATGGAGAAAAGGAAAGTTGATATATTGTGCATGCAAGACACCAGATGGAAGGAGGGTAAGGCCAGGTGGGCGGAGGCGGGTTCAAATTATTCTGCCATGGTGTCGATGGGAGGAGAAATGGGGTTGGGGTTATCCTGAAGGAACAGTATGTCAAGAGTGTTTTGGAAGTGAAAAGTGTGTTGGAGAGAGTGATGATTATGATGCTGGAAACTAAAGGTGTGAAATTGAATGTTTGTTAGTGCATATGCTCTGCAAGTTAGGTGTGAAATGCATGAGAATGAAGATTTCTGTAGTGAGATGGAGGAAGTGTAGGAGAGTGTATCCAAGGAAAAAGAGTGGTGACTGGAGCAGATTTCAATGGACATGTTGGTGAAGGGAACAGAGGAGATGAGGAGGTGATGCGTAGGTATGGTGTCAAGAAAAGAAATGGAGAAGGTCAGATGATAGTGGATTTTGCAAAAAGAATGGACATGGCTGTGGTAAATATATATTTTAAAAAAGGGAGGAACACAGGGCTGATGTACAAGAGTGGAGGAAAATGCACACAGGTGGATTATATCCTATGTGGGAGATAGTCTGAAGGAGATTGAAAACTGCAAAGTGGTGGCAGGGGAAAGTGTAATTAGGCAGAATAGGAAGGTAGGATGATGCTGGAGATGAAGAAGAGAAGTAGAGTGAGGTCAAAGCCAAGGATCAAATGGTAGAAGTTGAAAAGGAAGATTGTAAGGTGGAGGTCAGAGAGAAGTTAAGACAGGCACAAGGTGGCAGTGAAGTGTTATCAGATAGCTTGGCAACTGCAGAAGAAACGGTAAGGGTGACAGCTAGAAGGTGCTTGGTGTGACATCTGTACAGAGGAAGGAGGACAAGGAAAACTAGTGGCGGAAACGGGAAGTACACGTGAGTATACAGAGGAAGAGGTTCTCAAAGAAGCAGTGGGATAATCAGATACATAAAGAAAGTAGACAGGAGTACAATGAGATAAGGCATAAGGTGAAGAGAGAGGCAGTGAAGGCTAAACATTAGGTGAATGATGAGTTCCATGAGAGGCTAGACACTAACGAGTGAGAAAAGGACCTGTACCGATTGGCTAGGCAGAGGAACCAAGCTGGGAAAGATGAGCAACAGGTTAGGGTGATAAAGGATAATGTTGGAAATATACACACAAGCAAGGAGAATGTGATGAATAGATGGAAAAAGTACTTTGAAAGGTTGATGAATGAAGAGAATGAGAGAGAGAGAAGGTTGGAAGATGTGGAGATAGTGAATCAGGAAGTGCAATGGAATAGCAACGAGGAAATAAGTACAGCTATGAAGAGGATGAAAAATGGAAAGACCGTTGGTCCAGATGACATACCTGTGGAAGCATGGGGTGTTTAGGAGAGGTGGCAGTGGAGTTTTTAACCATATTGTTTAATGCAATTTTGGAAAGTAAGAGGATACCTGAGGAGTGGAGAAGTGTACTGGTACTAATTTTTAAGAATGAGGGTGATGTGCAGAGCTGTAGTAAATACAGTGGGTCAAAACTGATCGGCCACATCATAAAGTTATGGGAAAAAGTAGTGTGATGTTTGCTCTGAGGGTGTTGATGGAGAAGTATAGAGAAGGCCAGAAGGAGGTGCATTGTGTCTTTGTTGACTTGGAGAAAGCATATGACAGGGTGGCTAGAAAGTAGCTGTGGTATTATATGAGGAAGTAATGAGTAGCAAGGAAGTATGTAAGAGAGGTACAGGATATGCACAAGGGAAATGTGACAATGGTGAGGTCTGCAGTAGGAGTGACAGATGTGTTCAAAGTGGATGTGAGATTACATCGGGGATTGGCTCTGAGCCCTTTCTTATTTGCAATGGTGATGGACAGGTTGACAGATGAGATTAGACAGGAGTCACCATGGACTATGATGTTTGCTGATGACATTGTGATCGGTAAGAGTATGGAGCAGGTTGAGGAGACCCTGGAGAGGTGGAGATATACCCTAGAGAGAAGAGGAATGACGGCCAGTAGGACCAAGACAGAATACATGTGTTTGAATGAGAGGAAGGTCAGAGGAACGGTGAGGATGCAGGGAGCAGAGTTGACAAAGGTAGATGAGTTTAAATACTTGGGATCAACAGTACAGAGTAATGGGGAGTGTGGAAGAGAGGTGAAGAAGAGATGGAAGGCAGGGTGAAGTGGGTGGAGAAGAGTGTCAGGAGTGATTTGTGACAGATGGATACCAGCAAGAGTGAAAGGAAGGATCTATAAGATGGTAGTGAGACCAGCTATGTTATATAGGTTGGAAACTGGCACTAACAAAAAGACAGGAGATAGAGCTAGAGGTGGCTGAGTTAACACCGTTAAGATTTGCATTGTGTGTGACAAGGATGGACAGGATTAGAAGTGAGTACATTAGAGGGTCAGATCATGTTGGACGGTTTAGAGACAAAGCCAAAGAGGCGAGATTACATTGGTTTAGACATGTGCAAAGGAGAGACGCTGGGAATATTGGGAGAGGAATGCTAAGGATAGAGCTGCCAAGCAAGAGGAAAAGAGGAAGGCCTAAGAGGTGGTTTATGAATGTGGTGAGAGATGACATGCAGGTGGTGGGTGTGACAGAGAAAGATGCAGAGGTCAGGAAAACATTAAACAGATGACCTACTGTGGGAACCCCTAATGAAAGCAGTCAAAAGATGATGAAGAAGAAGTCCACGCAAAGACGAATTTTGCTATTCTTTTTTCATGCGATAACAAGGTGTGATACATCATCTGACTCGATGAGACCAGCATCCTGCAACCTTTCTAACTCTTCAGAGACCTTCTCTTACAGTGCCAGCAGAATCTGACGGAAGGGCTGAATCATTGTGTTAATCGTCAGGTTGTGGGCAAAGCCAAAAATACAGCTAAGGCCTGTGAATAAAGCTGGAAATCACCGTAGTCAGGAGTCTGCAATTTGCATAATTTGGCAACCCTCAAAGTCTGAGTCTGTAAATAATAAAGCATGAAAAAGATCAAGCCCCATATTGTTAGCTCCCTCTGCTGTGATTTGGAAAGACACTTCTGAAGTGATATGATTTTTGTAACTCACAGTTAAAGTAACTGTGCCCAGGACATTTACAGGAGACTGACCATATCTAGTGAGCTGAACAGCTGCACATTTTCCAGGACACATGAGAAAAAAATCTGTTGATGGTTTTTTTATTTAAAGCAGTATCCTAACTCCAGTATCCAGTAGGAGTGGGTTTTCCATGCCACCTACGAAGCAGATGCAGTGTTTCAAGAACAGTGTGTCCCGCTGAAGCCAATTAATTGGTTCTGGAGAGTGAGAACACAGATACTCACGTGCAGGCTTGTGTGCAGTCATAGGTACAGGAGCTGACCGGCATGAAAAATGATCAAGCTTGTTACAGTGTCGGCATCACTGTGGCTGCCTTCATATTATGCTGATTTGATCCAGCATGGATTTGAAGTCTTTGTGTGCCTCCCTAACTTTTCTGTTTGCTTTCCTAGTGACACTGTTTTCTCTAATGTGAGGTCATCGGATTCAAGCAACAACCTCACACACAGCTCATGGCAATTGGTTTACTGTAAGATTTGGTCACGGATCATTTGGATTTGCAGGGCGCCAAATTTACAATACTGTGCCAGTTCATGTAAAGCAGGAACGTAGTGAGTAATCAACTCACCTGGCTGCTGAGCTCTTTGACGAAAATGAAAATATTGCATAAGGACACTGCAACCTTAACTGAAATATGCTGCGAAGAAAATACACTGGGCCTCTACACCAAAGCAGTGCAATAGCAGAGCCCTCTTGCTAGCATTCACCATTTCCTGAATATCAAGGGCCACCAAATATAGTTTGAAAGACTGAAACCATCTCTGCCTGGGCACTGGTGGCTCTTCTCAGACAGTCAGGAACGAGCTCAGAGGTGGTAACATGCCAAAATGTTGTATCTGAAAAAATATTCGTTAGACACTTTTTGGCTCCAAACTTTCTTCTTTTATTTCTGTTTTTTTTTTTTAATCCCAGTTAACCACACCCCCTTCTCCCCAATCCCGCCAACTTGTCTTTTACATATTAACTATGTACCCCACTCTTTACCTTTCATAAACTTTGCCCTAGGTAGACACTTTTGTTGCCTAATGGATTGACCAGCTCTGAATGTAGGGATTTGTGTCATTTTATATTTGTACCAAGCTATTGAACTTGCTATTGCTCCACAGCAGGAGGTGTGGGGAACCATCCATTATAAAAATGGCAAAATATTATGCATTATCTAATTAGAATTATGTCAAATTCTTAAAGTTCATCAGCGCTGATTTTTCAGTAACATAAAGTGCATTATGATATACCCGCTTATTTTTATCCTTCATTGTTCCTGTCAGTATAAGTAGAGAAAAAGGTGATAGCATTCTCCCACTTTGCAGGCCCATTATAAAGGCACAGATTTGTCTGACATGAGCTGACATGATGTGCAAGAACAATCAGGTTGCAAAATAATGTAAGGTTTCAAATGAAGTAAATTATAATTTGTCAATTTTGCCTACCTGCTTATCCTAATGTAGGCATTGTGTGGAGCCGGAGCCTATGCTGCAGTTAAACGAAGTTTAACACAAAAATGTATCAAATAAATACACCTGATGTTTGCAGTGAAAAGAATAAGATTTGGGTCAGGTCAGGTTGGGGAGCATGCACTGGTCCAGCACATTGCCACACTCACCACATGACGAAAAAGCTCGGGATTCTGCTTGGCAACCTCTCTGGCAGACACGTGGTCCAGTCACACCCTCCGGAAATTACCATCTATCTACCGCAGCCAGGTGTTACGTGGGCATCCC
The DNA here is from genome assembly GCF_900747795.2 of Erpetoichthys calabaricus. Classification (NCBI taxonomy): domain Eukaryota; kingdom Metazoa; phylum Chordata; class Cladistia; order Polypteriformes; family Polypteridae; genus Erpetoichthys; species Erpetoichthys calabaricus. The sequence goes on along the minus strand of NC_041399.2, from coordinate 118,083,497 downwards.
CTTGGCCTGGTCCAGTCACTCAGGTCCTGAACAATGAGGATTCTGTTAGCTGGATCACCTTCAGGGAATTGCACCACATGGCTGTAGTGCCATAACTGACACTCCCTCACAATGCAGGTAATGTGCTTCATTCAGGACTCCGTGAGCAACTGCTCATTCGACACAAAGTCAAACCAGCAGTATCCAAGGATTTTCTGAAGAGACACAGTACCAGTCCAGTCTTCTCAGGTCACTGGATAGCATCCATGTCTCGCAACCACATAGCAAAACAGGAAGCACCATGACTCTAAAGACTTGAACTTTTGTCCATTTGCATAGATATTGGGAGCGCCACACACCCCTTTCCCAATCTGTCTACTGACTTCATAGGAAGAGTCACCAGATACATGAATGTCACTGCTGAGGTAGGTAAACCTCTCAACAAGGTTGACACTCTCTCTACAGACAGACGCACTGCTGATGGCTTTGTCTAAAAGGTCATTAGAGGCCTGGATCTTAGCAAAGTCAAGATCAGTGAATCTTTCTTCATCAACAGATGCCCCACAGCTGCTGGATCCCACGACTTTGCCCAACACCCAGTCCATGAAAGCACTGAACAGAGTAAGAGCAAGAACACACCACTGATAAACCCCAGAATCAACTAGGAAAAACATAGAGGTTCTGCTTCCACTCTGCACAGCACTCACAGTATCAGTGTACCAGCCAGTCATGATATCCAGCAACCTTGAGGGGATCTGTGAATTCTCATGATGTTCCACAGGGCAGCTCGATCAACTTAGCTGAACACATTATGAAAATCAACAAAGGCAGCAAAGAAACTCATAACAAAGAAACAAATATTTGCGTTTGTGCTCAATGAGAACCCTCAGTGCCAGGATGCGGTCGATGGTAAAACCATTACTGGTAAAACATAGGCGCAAAACCAGACTGCTCCGATTCTTGACTGTAAAATGGGACTTGTTGTCCCTATCTGGAAATGTAGGGGTGATCACCTTGATTGTGGCAACTACAGGGGGATAACACTGCTCTCGGTACTGGGTAAGATCCTTGCTAGGGTCATCCTCAATAGGATCCATGATCACTTGCTCTCTCAAAATGAGATTGCAGGACATTAATAGAGTCAATGCAAAAACTTGAACCCACATAATCTAATTTGGAGTTGCAAGGAAAATAAATTGTAATATGCTACAGAGACATGTAGAAGACCAATAAAAAGTCAAACACATGTATAGAACGTAATTGTCATATTGACTATAGAAGCATCAGTGTCCGGGCAGGGCTTAAGCCCCTGATCTATTACACCAAGCCGCTAATCTTTTTATCCATCATATATGATGGAGACCCTGATCAATTTTATCTCAGTGTACGAACGCTTGCAACATCCCACCCTAAAGTGGAACCACTGTTCGATTTTATATACATTTAAGAAGGCACTTGAAACTCATAGAGGGGACAAAAACCTGAAAATCCTAGAAACGTCCTCAGAAAGAAGACAGAAAGTACAAAGTACTATTTATCAACAATGGTATTGACTTTAATCTTTTGATTTTCTTTCCAGTGAATTAATTTGTCTTAGATATTTTTTGGTATTTTTGCTATCCAGGCAGCACTGAACACAAGACAGTAATCAGTCTTGGATGGAGTATCAGTCCATGTCAAGGACATACTCACTTGCTGGAAATGTCTCAACTCCAGAAAAAAATATTTATTTTCTTGTAATGTATCCTTCACATAAAACTCACAGAAAGGCAGTTAAACACACTGGTGTAATAATTTAAGAAAATCAATCTGATTTTACCAACCCATTAATGGGAATCCCATTCTGCACATCATATTACAAATTGATGCTTTTCCCCCCATTGGTACAAATTTATATATATTAAACTTTGTGTATTTATGCAATTATTGTATACTAGCCAACCCGCGGCGTAGCATACACTGCATAATTATGTATTGATGAGTGAACACTTCCTGAAAGACACAGTTGTCCAAATGGGGTGGGTTTGAGGATACGACTGTAGGTGAATGAAAAGATGGAACTCTGGAGAGGGCAACATACAATTGTCCGTGACTGACAATTGGAGGACCGCCATCACACGCTCATTCAGTGATTCACATCCGCGACAAACAAACTGTTTTACACGCTGCATACAGCGATTCACATCTGTGACAAACATGATTTTTCTTAGATGGTCATGTCGCGTCCACCCTCGCACTCGAAGCATACACACAGCCTGGCTATGTGCCCGCTCACAAGAGCAACTCACAGAGACCCACCCACCAACTGTAAGACCATGGGATACCTTTTGCAAACTGTTTTACACGATCATTCAGCGATTCACATCCACGACAAACAAACTGTTTTACAGGCTGCATACAGCGATTCACATCAAAGCATACACACTGCCTGGTCATGTGCCCGGTCGCAAGAGCAACTCACGGAGACCCGCCCACCAACTCTAAGACCATGGGATACCTCTCGCAAACTGTTTAACACGCTCATTCAGCGATTCACATCTGCGACAAACAAACTGTTTTACACGCTGCATACAGCGATTCACATCCGCGACAAACATGCCTCTTCTTAGATGGTCCTGCCGCGTCCACCCTCGTTCTCGAAGCATACACACCGCCTGGTCATGTGCCTGCTCGCAAGAGCAACTCACGGAGACCCACCCACCAACTATAAGACCATGGCGTGTAAAACAGCTTGCGAAGGTGGATGCGGTCGTGCCTCATAACTGAAAAGAATAATGAAAAGCCAACGTGGCTCAGAGGTGTATGTGGAGTGTAGCAGAGACGAACGCGAATGGCGCCAGTTTTGTGAGTTGCTGCGTCCGAGTTGGTGGGCGTGGCTGTATGAGTTGTCGTCGTATCCAATGATGCTGTGTTTTGTGAGTTGCTGCGTCCAAGTTGTTGGGCGTGGCTCTGCGAGTTGTCGTCGTATCCAATGGTCTTAGAGTTAGTGGGCGTGACTCCGTCCTGCGTGCTCCATGGGTGTCTTGCTCGCTGGCGGCTTAGTGAATTATATATATAGATGTTGTATTTCAGGTAACTAAGGAATGCCTTAGCACTCAGTGGTTGATACCAGTTGCGGTACGATCTTAAAGCAGGTTGCTCAGCTATGGCATCCACATAGGTTGAAGAATATTTCAGGCTTGGATTTAAAAACAAAAAGATTTTGAATACTTAGGTAACTGTATGAAGTTTGTATAAGTCAACGTAGTCTTAAAAGAATTTTAAGCAAGAAGTAGCTTTGGAGACTGTGTGTGTTATCTTACAAATTCTAGATTGTGAAGGTGTAGATGTGAGAGCAAGAAATTGGCGCTGCATGCAAATATATAATAGTAGAGGTCTAATTACATATAGCATATTGACGGGTATAATAATTGAAATCATATGGAATTAGAATAAATGGCTGTTTTGATGTTTTTTCAAGAAAAATAAAAAGTTTACAAAACAAATAATGATCCAAAATTTATTGTAGGATACTTTTAAAATTAAGTAATTGAATATGAGGGCTGTCCAAAAAGTGTAACAATGGACCTGTTGACTGAGAATATTCATATTGTAAATATACAACAATTTCTCTTTGCAGATCAGTTAGAGGAGAGTGTGACTTTTGGTCCCAATACCAACAATAAACGTATCGAGAAATGGTGACTTACACTGAGAAGGCAATGTGTTCCGTTTTGGATGAACCTTTCTGAAACCCTGAGAAAGAATGGACACTTTGCTGACACCTTTATGGACAAACCCCCTACTCAGTTTTGTTTTCAGAACACCATATATGTGTGGTTATGTGTCAGTGTCTCTTTACCAACTATAAATTTATTATACATACATACAACACATCCATCCATCCATTTTCCAACCCGCTATATCCTAACTACAGGGTCACGGGGGTCTGCTGGAGCCAATCCCAGCCAACACAGGATGCAAGGCAGGAACCAATCCCGGGCAGGGCGCCAACCCACCACAGGACACACACACCCACACTAGGGACAATTTAGAATCGCCAATGCACCTAACCTGCATGTCTTTGGACTGTGGGAGGAAACTGGAGTACCCGGAGGAAACCCACGCAGACACGGGGAGAACATGCAAACTCCACGCAGGGAGGACCCAGGAAGCGAACCCGGGTCTCCTTACTGCAAGGCAGCAGCGCTACCACTGCGCCACTGTGCCGCCATACACATTAATATTATTGTCAAATCATGATAAAAATTGAATACAGCAGATAAAGGTACTGTTAGTGGTATTTGCAACACTAAAACAGGATTATGTACGTATAAATGTTTATTAGTAACTTACTTATTCCCATTTATAAAGACAGTATAGAATAATTAATATTAATATTAATATTTCATTAATAAACTGCTACTGATATCAGCTTATTAATGAAATATTAACTTCTCTATAGGAAGAACTGAATGAGGTGGTATCTGAATGGTACTGTCACCAAATACCACCCTTACAAAACTCATGATCCCATAATAATCATCCATGCAAAATACATGCAGCTCCTCAGTTATATGGAGCAACAGACCACACAAGCCCAGAAGAGGTTAAAGTGTGCCTGGATACTTGTGTATTTAAGGACTATCAATGTGATGAGGATGTATTTAATGTCTGTCTCAAACACATGACAGAAAACAATCTGGTTATGCCCCATGATGTATATGTTACACTTCGGCAACTGATTTAGAGTGAACCGTTTAAAATAACAAAACACATGGCTTTTGGTCTTATTGTTCATGGGTTAGTTGCCCTATTAGTCTTGCCTCCCTCCCAAAACAATATAAAGTGTAAATGCAAAGCCAAAGATATAACATTATTTGGAAATTTAAGTGTAATTTATGAATGAGGTATGATGTAAAAGCTACTGATTGGTCGCCGTATGGTCTTGGATTTTGCCACTGAGAAATAAGCGATTAAGTTTACCACAATATGAGGTCCTTTTTAAATATTACAGAATTGAACACTTTATAATAAAAATGCATAAAGAGCTCTGTTTCAGACCATACTAAACTGCATAAAATAAAAAGATCAATGCAATTATTTTCATATCTTTGCAATTGCAATAATTGCTATGCCTTTTTTAAGATTGAGTAAAAATACAATATTGTGAAGTGTACTTTTGAAGAGACATCCGTGGAGTAGTACAGTTTTTAAATAAATAATTGTGACCCTGGAAGTGGAGCCTCCAGTCGAGTGCAGATGTGCGCAAGCATGCTTCATTCCAGTATTGCTTGGGATGCTTGGCCGATCATGCATGCATGTGAGCAGATCAGTCAGGTGTCCCACATACACTTTAGAGTGGGCAAAGCACAACACCTGCATCAAATCAGGCTGGATAAAAAGGAGCCTGCACTGCAGAGAGGAGACAGTAAGAAGAAAGGGGAAGAGCCAGGCAGAGGTTAAAGAGACAGGATCGGAACAGGAGACTGGTAAAGTGTAGAGTAGGAGGCAAGTAGTTTGGAAAGGGAACCCCAGGAGTGGAGTGTGCTGTCAGTGCTCCAGTGGGGGACTGAGGGTTGCTTCTGCTGAGAAACCTGGGAGCAAGAGCAACCATCCACTTCAGGAGGACTCTCATGAAAGGCCGAGGAGTGGCTGTGGGAGACGAGGGAGTAAGGCTCGATACAGTGCCTCACAGACACCAAAGGACTAGCAACGAGTACTCAAGCCCCATTAAAGTGTTGACTGTGCTTGTTGGGAAATATTTCCTCATGCTGGGGAGACGTGTACGGATTAGATGGGGGGATATTATTTTAGAGAGAAGCACAGTTCTAATGGATCACAGTAAACTAATGAACAAAAAAAAAATTAAAATGAATAACATGCCTTATCAAGCATAAGAAGGTTTGATTTTTCAGTAGTTGCTCCTGTAATGACAAAATTAGTGCCACAAAACTCTGCTAACTTAGTTTTCTCAATATTTTATCCCTGTTTGCACTAACTTTAAACTGTAGCCAATCCTGACACTATTTAACTGCTTTTCAGAGCATTTGTAACACAGAATTTGGTAACATTTGCAACTTTCAAAAAAAGATATACAATGATAAATATTTACATTACATTAATATAGGTTTGAATCTATATTAATTACAGTATTTAAACATTTTAATCAAATAAAACATTAATATTAATGTTAAACTCTAAGAACAAACAAGAAAAAGCTGTTTCTTCACCAGCTACATTATCCTGATAAATAACATGGCTGATGTAGTTGAAGGAAAGCATATTCATTTTTATGTTAAGGATGTACAGCTGATTTTAGACACTAGACAATGTCCATTATTCACACATTGCTTTCTAAAATTTTGTTCATTTCACATCTGAAATTTGGGTAGAAAGAAACAACTGTGTTTTCCAAACATGTCCATCCATCTCGAAGGAGTTTCCACTATCAGTTGTCACAATATTACTGTTTTTCAAACTTCCCTCTGTAATAACAGCAGAACTCTGCAGTCACCTGTCATCTGAAGCAGAACACAGAAGTGCACTGTCTGTCCTGTTATCTCTGAAACTCTCACCGCAGATCACTTCCAAATTGGTGGGCAATTCCTTAAGTGGAATATTGTTTAATGGGCTAGGGGTGAAAGAAGATGTTTTACCCACAGAACTATTCTGCAAATGATCAGTTGAATTTGATTTGTTATGACTTTCTGTGTTGATATTTTTTTTCTTTGTTGTGAGACAGAATCTAAGGGTTGGTAATTTGGTGTTTTCATATAGTTTTCCCAACTGTTATGTCTTCTTCAAGTGAAATTTCCAGATGATTCTTTAAGTCCACCACAAAATCAGAGATGATTCCATGATGATTATTTTCATTTGGGAAAACTAAACGCAATGCCTGCTCTGTCAAATCTTTCTTTCTGACTTCTTTTGACACAATTATTTTTCAAGTACCACCTCCTATTTTGTTCTCAACCTAGACATAATCTTTTTCAAAATGATACATCAACCACCCAAGCTCTGTTTTTCTCATGTTCTTTTCAGAATTCTTTGGCTGCACAGCCAGCTGTTGTGTATCATCTGGATGACCATATTTTTGTTTTTTACTCAGTTTGGATTTTAGGTGGTCAGAAATTTTGATTTTTGATTATTGGAATGACTGTCCTTTCTTCTACCCATTACTGCCAATCAATCACCATAATATGACAAATAGTTCTTCATATCTTCATCTGTAATTGACAGCAAAAAAAAAAAGAATGAATCTAAACAAAAAACATTTTTAATAGTTCTTTATTCCTAAATAATATCACTGTTAAAATGTTTATAATCCAAAACATGTAACTATCAATGTATTTTTATTTTTGTTGTTTGTGTGGTATTACAAAGCAGTGCAGACAATTCAAGTCACAGAAGGCCGCAGTGGCTGCAGATTTTTTGCTACTCATCCATGAGAAGCTCTAGTGTTTATTCTTATCTAATAATTATCTCCTTGAAAGCAGAAGTTCACTGAAAACATACACTAATGTGGACCTGCATGCCTGGGACTGGCAACAGTAGTGAAGAAATATTAGCACCGTAGTTCTATAACAGCACATAAAAGCAAAGAAGAAAAATAAATAAATAAAATTAGGCGATTACAAGATGATGTAAACAAAACATAACCTGATATTCTCAAAGCTAATTAATCTAATTGAAAATAAAAAGTGAGAAATAGTACACTTCTGATTTGTATATGTTAACACAACTAATTAAAGTAAATGTAAGGTTTTTAAGTACACTGCATTTAAGTATATCTATAATTACCACATTCAATTTATTGTTGTTTTCCATACTAACAAATGGAAAAAGTGCTGCAAATTAATATTTTATTTTTTTATAAAAAAAAATCAATTTAATGTTCCTTTTAGTTATCTGTCTACTTTCTTGTGAAGATGCACGTCCATTTTATGCAAAGTGATCTTGATGCCCTAAGGCATCCTTTTGATTTGTTAACTGATTATTGAACATAATTTGTGCAACCTAACACATGCACAATAAATCTGAAAAAAAAAATCATGTATGTAAAATATGCAGGACTGAAATAATAATATTTTTTAATTATGCCTACCTTGTCCAGGTGCATTTTCTTCTAACAAAGCTTCAGGAAAATTTCTTGACCTCAAGAAACTGATAACGTCATCCATCATCTTAATATGTTCAAACAGAGTAATAACAAACATTTTGGTAGTGAAGGTTATAAAATATGTTGATATTAAGTACAAAAGTACACTATTAAAAATCAACACACACAGCCTTTGGTAAACACTCACTTTACCTGTCCTTAAATATTTACATGTTAATACATTTGTTAATCCCCTTTTGTCCTGTGGGACTCTGGAGGCAGCTAATAAGTACCGGCAGGCCAAGCGGAATGCGGCTTCGGTGGCTGCTGCAGCAAAAACTCGGGTGTGGGAGGAGTTTGGGGAGGTCATGGAGAACGACATTCGGACGGCTTCAAGGAGATTCTGGTCCACCATCTGGCGTCTCAGGAGGGGGAAGCAGTGCAGTGTCAACACTGTATATGGTGGGGATGGTGTGCTGCTGACCTCGACTCGGGACATTGTGGGTCGGTGGGAGGAGTACTTCGAAGACCTCCTCAATCCCACTAACATGCCTTCCAATGAGGAAGCAGAGCCTGGGGACTCGAAGGTGGGCTCCCCCATCTCTGGGACTGAGGTCACCGAGGTGGTCAAAAAACTCCATGGAGTTCCTCAAGGTTCTGGATGTTGTAGGACTGTCTTGGTTGACACACCTCTGCAACATCGCATGGACATCGGGGACAGTGCCTCTGGATTGGCAGACTGGGGTGGTGGTCCCCCTTTTTAAGAAGGGGGACCAGAGGGTGTGTTCCAACTACAGAGGGATCACACTCCTCAGCCTCCCTGGAAAAGTCTATTTGGGGGTCCTGGAGAGGAGGGTCGGTCAGATAGTCGAACCTCAGATTCAGGAGGAACAGTGTGGTTTTCGTCCTGGTTGCAGAACAATGGACCAGCTCTACACCCATAGCAGGGTCCTGGAGGGTGCATGGGAGTTTGCCCAACCAGTCTACATGTGTTTTGTGGACTTGGAAAAGGCGTTCGACTGTGTCCCTTGGGGAATCCTGTGGGGTTGCTCCGGGAGTATGGGGTACCGGACCCCCTGATAAGGGCTGTTCGGTCCCTGTACAACCGGTGTCAGAGCTTGGTCCGCAGTAAGTCGAACCCATTTCCAGTGAGAGTTGGACTCCGCCAGGGCTGCCCTTTGTCACCAATTCTGTTCATAACTTTTATGGACAGAATTTCTAGGCGCAGCCAGCGCGTTAAGGGGGTCCGGTCTGGTGAACTCAGGATTGGGTCACTGCTTTTTGCAGGTGATGTTGTCCTGTTTGCTTCATCAGGCCGTGATCTTCAGCTCTCCCTGGATCGGTTTGCAGCTGAGTGTGAAGCGGCTGGCATGGGAATCAGCACCTCCAAATCTGAGACAATGGTCCTCAGCCGGAAAAGGGTGGAGTGCCCTCTCAGGGTTGGGGGCGAGATCCTGCCCCAAGTGGAAGAGTTCAAGTATCTTGGGGTCTTGTTCACGAGTGAGGGAAGAATGGAGTGTGAGATCGACAGGCGGATCGGTGCGGCGTCCACAGTGATGCGGGCTCTGCATCAGTCTGTCATGGTGAAAAAGGAGCTGAGCCGTAAGACAAAGCTCTCAATTTACCAGTCGATCTATGTTACTATCCTCACCTATGGTCATGAGCTATGGGTAGTGACCGAAAGAACGAGATCGCGAATACAAGCGGCTGAAATGAGTTTCATCCGCAGGGTGTCTGGGCTTTCCCTTAAAGATAGGGTGAGAAGCTCAGTCATCCGGGAGGAGCTCAGAGTAGAGCCGCTGCTCCTCCGCATTGAGAGGAGTCAGATGAGGTGGCTAGGGTATCTGATCAGGATGCCTCCTGGACGCCTCCCTGGTGAGGTGTTCCTGGACACATCTAACTGGGAGGAGGCCCCGAGGAAAACCCAGGACACGCTGGGGGGACTATGTCTCCCGGTTGGCCTGGGAACGCCTTGGGATTCCCCCAGAAGAGATAGAAGAAGTGGCCAGGGAGAGGGATATCTGGGCATCTCTGCTCAAGCTGCTGCCCCTGCGACCCGATCTCGGAAAAGCGGATGGATGGATGGATGTTGATACATATTTTATATGCACATTTTTTAAAATACATGTAATTTAAAATCACAGTGAGGCCAATAGAGTCATAAACAAGTGGACTTTTCAAAATAATGTGTGCTTCAATTGTTTTCTATGTTAGAGTTAGTGGCAAGATTTCATTTTGAATATTACAGCATCCCGTCCCAAATTACGGCTTCATACTGGGCCAGCAAAGTGGCAGAAGACTATTACTTTTTTCTCTACTTATACTAACTGAGTGACTGAGGAAGAAAATAAGTGCATACTTATATCATAATGCACACTATGTTACAGACAAAATATAAGAACTTGATATAATTCTACGTAGATAATGCATTGTACTTGACCAATATTGTAATGGATGGATTGCCATGCTACATGCTGAGGATCAGTAGCAAGTTCGATAGCTTGGTACAAATATAAAATGATACAAATCCATGCATCCATTGCTTTTGTAAATTATTGCATTGTGGATAATCTTATTTAAATGAGTTTTCAATAAATCGTTAAGGGGCGGCACGGTGTCGCAGTGGTATGCTGCTAATAAGGAGACCTGGGTTTGCTTCCCGGGTCCTCCCTGCATGGAGTTTCCATGTTCTTCCCGTGTCTGCGTGGGTTTCCTCCGGGTGCTCCGGTTTCCTCCCACAGTCCAAAGACATGCAGGTTAGGTGCATGGGCAATCCTAAATTGTCCCTAGTGTGCGCTTGGTGTGTGTGTGTGTGTGTCCTGCGGTGGGTTGGCACCCTGCCCGGGATTTGTTCCTGCCTTGCATCCTGTGTTGGCTGGGATTGGCTCCAGCAGACCCCCGTGACCCTGTATTAGGATATAGTGGGTTGGATAATGGATGGATAAATTGTTAAATTAAAATTTGAAAAAACTCATCTTAGGAAAGAGAAACAGACTTCAATAAGACTAGTAAAGATATTACATCATGGAAACTCTGCTCTGAAGCTGCTTAAATCATGTGACACCATTTTATCCAATGAAAGCTCAAATAGCAAGTCATAATTTTGAGAGTCTAAATCGAAATTATGAGATAGCAAGTCATAAGTATGATGCAGTAATTTGTAATAATGAGATACCAGGTCATATCAGATACTAATTCATAATTTCAAGATTGTAAGTCATGATTATGAAATAGTATAGTGCTGCTATGTCTTTCTTGTACTTTGGTGGCCAGAACTGCACACAAAACTTCACATATGCATTATATGGTTTGATCATAACCTCCCTCGACTTAAATTTAATAACTTTTATGGTATAACCAAACATTGTATTTTCCCTTTTAACTGCTTCTGTACATTGCAAATGAAAATATTGTGTCAACATAAACACATAAATACTTTTCAGAGGTTGCTTAACGTAAGACAGTGTCTTCCATCTTAAATTTATAGTTGATGTTCCTTTTGGCCATGTGTAGCACTTTGCACTTTTTACATTAAACTGCATTTTCAAGGTGTTTGTCCAGTTCTGAAGGTTGTCCATGTCTCTTTGAATTTTTTTTTGCTGCCTCCTCAATTTCTGCCATCCCTCCAATTTTAGTGTCATCTGCAAATATGACAAGTTTACTAACTACACCAGAATTAATGGCATTAATATATATCAGAAAAAGTAATATGCCAGAGACAAAACACAGAAGGACTCCACTGATGACCTTCCTCCATATCTGTATTCTTTGTCTCATGCTGATTAACCGACCAGAGATCCAACTTTGTAGGTTATCTCTGTGCCTACAGCTTCCAGTTTCAGAATTAATCTTTGGTGTGGGAATGTATCAAATGCTTTTTGAATGTCTAGGTAAATTATGGTGTATGCTTTGTTTTTGTCATCTATTCCAGTTGCTTTCTTAAAAAAATCTAAAAGATTGGTTTTGACAGGACCCCTCATAAACCCATGCTGGCTGCTATTTAGAATATTAGTTTCATTTAGGTAATTTTTAAATGTATTTCTTATTATTGTTTCCATTATTTTGCATAGCACAGAACTAAGACTTATTGGTCTATAATTACAAGGATCTATTTTGTCTTCATTCTTGAATTTGCAACTTTTCAATGCTAAGGTACTTCTTCTTTCTGAAGAAGTGACTGATGAAATATGCCTAATAAGGGTTTATACACGATGGCTTTCATTTCTTTCCGTACAATTGGTAAAATCCCATCAGGTCTACGGGTTTTATTAGTTTGAAACATAAATAGATGGAACTTTATTTTTACCCAGGGAGAAATTTGGCTTTTCTGACAGAAGCTATTTGAATGAATAAATAAATAAATAAATAATATATATAAACATCTATGCATGGAAGTGTGTGTGTCTCTCTGTCTGGCCCGGAAGTAAGAGGTGGAGTCGGAGTAAGGACTCCACCTCTGAGGAAACAGAAAACTCGCATGGCCACTAATAACACAAGCGAGGCCAGCATGTCAGCAAAAGATAACCTCCTAGTAGAGAGATGCCCAGAGTAGTTCCTTTCAATTACCTGACATCTCTATATTTCAGTTTTTTTCTGACGATTTCAATAGTTTCTGGGACCCCAGGCTTTTTATAGCATGGGCTTACACAGCTAGTAAATAAATAAATACACACACATACACACACTCACACACTTTGGTCTGAATGTCTGTTATACCTGCATTTTTATTACTCTTTAATTTAATATTGTTTTTGTATTGTCGCAATAACGAGACATCACACAGATAAAGGTTTGGGGCAGCCACCCGTATAATGAGGTATCCTGGCTGCAAAGTCATATATGCAAAATAAAGAGCACTGAAGTGCTTACAACAGAGTCCACAACAAGACTGACACATAGGGGAAATGGATAGACTTTTAAAGGGGAAGACAGGAAGTGAGGTCATATGGGTCTGGCTCAGGATCATCTGCCATTGGTTCAAGCCCGGAGGTGACATCACAGGGGCCAGAGCCGGTAAGGTCTTCTTCCATTGGCTCGGTCTCAGAAGTGATGTCATGAGAGCCAGGTGAGATCTCCCGGGAATGGTCTACAGGCAAGAAAAAAAAGAATCAGTGCACTCTGCCACATCCCGGCATGCCTCAGAACTGCCTTCCCTCGAGCTCTTTAGCTGCCTCCCATGTGCACGTGTGTGACAAGGCCCCCCCCCTTAGCCCAGACCCGTCGGGTTGGGCGGACCCCACCGAGAGGTTGTGAACCCGAGAAAGAGCATCAGTGTTAGCATGGAGATGGCCCCAACGATGGATGAGCGAAAACTTGTACAGCTGTAGGTCAAGAAACCACCTGGTGACCCGCGGATTCGACTCCTTGTGCAGGGCCATCCACTGTAGGGGTGCATGGTCTGTGACAAGGGTGAATTCCTGGCCCAACAGGTAGTACCTAAGCTGAGTAATCGCCCACTTAATTGCCAAAGCCTCCCTTTCCACCGCTGCATACCTGGTCTCCAAGTCCAACAGTTTCCGGCTCAGGAACATGACGGGGTGTTCCACACCATCGACACTTTGGCTCAGCAAGGCCCCCAGGCCTGTGTCCGAAGCGTCCGTCTGGAGGATGAAAAGCAGAGAAAAGTTAGGTGCTTTCAGAATGGGTGCGGACGTAAGGGCCTGCTTCAAGTCACTAAATGCAGCGCCAGTCTTTTCAGTCCATACCACTATGTTCGGGGCCCTCTTCTTTGTTAAATCAGTCAAGGGCGCCGCTCTCTCCGAGAATCGGGGTACGAACCGGCGGTAGTACCCCGCTAACCCAAAAAAAGGCTTGGACTTGCCGCTTGGTTCGCGGACGGGCCCATATCAAAATGGCATCTACTTTTGAGCACTGTGGCCTTACGATACCCCGACCCACCAGGTAGCCTAAATATTTGGCCTCGCTTAATCCAAAGAAACATTTCTTTGGATTAATCCGGAGCCCGGCCTCACCAAGTGTCCGCAATACCGCTCGTACCTGCTGTATGTGCTCCTTCCATGTGCTGGAATAGATGACCACGTCATCGAGGCAGGCAGCACTGTATGAGCTGTGAGGTCGGAGCACTTTGTCCACCAGACGCTGGAAGGTTGCTGGAGCACCGTGTAACCCAAATGGAAGGACACGATAATGCCAGTGTCCGCTAGGGGTGCTAAACGCAGTTTTTTCCTTCGCGGAGTCCGTTAAAGGAACCTGCCAGTACCCCTTAGTCATGTCAAGTGTGGTCAAGTATCGAGCCTGCCCAAGCCTCTCGAGGAGGTCGTCCACTCGCGGCATTGGATAGGCATCAAATTGAGAGACTTGATTAAGCCGACGGAAGTCATTGCAAAACCTCCAACTCCCGTCAGGCTTCCCGACTAGCACAATGGGACTGGACCAGGGACTATAACTTTCCTCAATCACACCTAGATCCAGCATGCGCTTGATCTCAAGCTCCGCTTCAGCCCTTTTTGCCTCAGGAAGACGATACGGGCGTTCTCAGACAATAACCCCAGGCTCTGTCACTATGTTGTGCTCAATCAGAGAGATCCTTCCAGGGTTTTAACTGACTACCTCCCGAACAGCCCGGATAACTGTTTCCAGCTCCTGCCGTTGTCTAAGACTTAAATCCGAACCCCGTGGAGGCTTGTGGGACTTCCTGATAGGCAAAAAGGACGAGGGGGAGGAGCTGATCCCAGTTCTTTCCATCCTTGCTGACCACCTTACGTAGTATCTGTTTGAGAGTCTGATTAAATCTCTCCACTAGACCGTCGGTTTGAGGATGATACAACGCGGTCTTTAAATGCTTTATTTTCAGTAACTTGGCAGTCTCCCTGAACGTCTCCGAGGTGAAAGGTGTCCCCTGGTCCATCAAGACTTCCTTGGGGATACCCATGCACGAAAAGACCCCTAGTAATTCCCGTGCGATGGCTTTAGAGGTAGCTGAGCGCAACGGAACAGCTTTGGGGTATTTGGTAGCATAATCCACGAGGACCAGGATGCATTTGTGTCCTCGGGCTGAGGGCTCTAAGGGTCCAACTATATCGACCCCAATTAGATGGAAGGGAACATCAATCAGGGGAATAGGAACGAGAGGAGCACAGTCCCTTCTTGGAATTTGTCGCAATTGACACTCCGGGCAGGAAGTGCAAAAGCGACGAACCTCCTCATTGATTCCCGGCCAGTAGAAACTGGAGCTTAATCCGCCCCAGGGTTTTTTCGGTGCCCAAGTGGCCACCTAGGAGGTGGGCGTGTGCTAACTCACAGACCTGCCGCCGGAAGGTTCGCGGGATTAGCAGTAGCCTTCTCTCCTGCCCATCATGCATCGCTACCCGATAAAGAAGGTCGTATTCTAAGACAAAGTAAGGACCCTGTGGCATGGACTAATTAGTGCGTTGGCCGTTGACTAGCACCACTGCATTTTTTGCAAACTTCAGGGAGTCGTCATTCCACTGCTCTATTTTAAAAGAGGCCGGCGTCTCTCTAAATTGAAACCGTTTCATGGAGAGAGGGTCTGAGTCGACCTCAAGGGGCGTGGTTTCCTCCCGCTCCGCCGCGGCGCGTGTGGATGACGTGTCAGCACGTGACGGCCTGGGAGTTGCCACGTCACTCAGGCCGGCCGCTTCGTCTCTCTCTACCGGCTGAGTACACGGTGTGGAGGTAGCTTGAGACGGCTCATCTCCGTCCACAACTAGGCCCAAGTGATCCCCGGGAATGGTATGTGTCTCACTGCTTTTACTGTTAGGCCAGTCCCGTCCTAGTACCACCGGGAATGGAGGATCGAGAAAGATTGTCACAGTCACTTTCTGTACTGATCCTCCATAGCTGATGATACAAGCGTGGACACAGGTTATACCGGCCTTAGCTTTCAACCACTGTTGCGGTAGCACAAAGCAGCAAGCGACAATGGAAATGTTGCTGCCAGTATCGAACAGAGCTGACGTTTTAAAGCCGTTAACGATCACCACGCCAGTGTGTGGGACCGTCAACGGGTTTGTCAGAGCACACCAAGCCCTCTTCCCCCTCCACCTGCATTCCACCTCGTTCCCAAGCGGTTTGCGTGCCCGTAGCTCTGGGGACGTCAGCACAAGCTCTGGGTTGTACGGGGGTGGGGGGGGGGCTAGGTCTTGGGACACACTCCGGTTGAGTTTGACCTAGGGACGGTTCAGCTCCCCCAGATTGTGAGGCCCTCCTATGTCTTTCTATGAGCTCTGCCATATTTTTAAATTGTCTACCCCAGACCGGCTGGGTGAAACCCTGGGGTAGTGTTTGTAATAGTATGAAGCAGGCCATCTGCTCTCTCACCTGAAAGGGCTTCAGTTCCTGTGGCTGTAGCCACTGCCCTACCTTTGCCCATAGGGACCAGGGTTGTTGTGAGGTCGGCCGCTCAGGGTCGAACCTCCAGTTTTTCAGGTAACTCACCTGCCAGTCTGGGGCACCCCTAGGTGGGAAATGGGGTTCTGGCTTCACAGGGAGGCGGGCACTCTCCTCCGAGAGAGCATAAACAGTGCTCCTGGCCTCCCCCTTCCGAAGCAGCCCTCGTCTGTGAGCCCCTCCCGCACACCCGCCAGCCTGCCTAGGTTGCCTAGCGGAACATGCTGCAGGCAGAGCTTGTACCGGGTCACTCCGAAACGTGGAACACCTTCCCCGCCTGAAAACTCGGCCCTGGTACGCTCCCACCTGGGTATGTTTCAAGTCCTGTCCCCTTCTCTCCCGGGACTTCTCCATCCTGCCGACTCCGTCAATGTCGCAATAACGAGACATCACACAGATAAAGGTTTGGGGCAGCCACCCGTATAATGAGGTATCCTGGCTGCAAAGTCGTATATGCAAAATAAAGAGCACTGAAGTGCTTACAACAGAGTCCACAACAAGACTGACACATAGGGGAAACGGATAAACTTTTAAGGGGAAGACAGGAAGTGAGGTCATATGGGTCTGGCTCAGGATCATCTGCCATTGGTTCAAGCCCGGAGGTGACATCACAGGGGCCGGAGCCGGTAAGGTCTTCTTCCACTGGCTCAGTCCCAGAAGTGACGTCATGAGAGCCAGGTGAGATCTCCGGGGAATGGTCTACAGGCAAGGGAAAAAAAGAATCAGTGCACTCTGCCACATCCCGGCATGCCTCAGAACTGCCTTCCCTCGAGCCCTTTAGCTGCCTCCCATGCGCACGTGTGTGACAGTATTAGTATGCTGCTGCTGGAGTATGTGAATTTCCCCTTGGGATTAATAAAGTATCTATCTATCTATCTGAACACATGCTGGAATGACTATAAAACAAGAAAATTCAAAAGAAAGAAAATTTCCGATTGCTGTCACAGTCACAGTAAGATATCAAGCAAATGTATTGCTGTTGGTATCAAGGAGCCCCAATAGCATCTCTTGACATACTTCTGCTGAATAACTCATTGGTGATTCTGCTGAATGCATTCTGTGTTAGTGTGTTAGAGAGAGGATGTGCAGCATTATTCATAATGGCATTTAGTTTTGTTTTATTTCTCTCCTACGCTACTACTTCCCAGATTGCAGAGTGCGTCCTATAACAGAACTTGACCTTTTAATTAGCTTATTGATTCAGTGGGCCTCTGTTTTAGTAATGTTACCAGCCCAGCAAACCACAGCATAGAAAGATCACAGAGTTATAGAAGATGTGAGGGATGTCACTTCCCCCATTCTCCTAAGGACAAAGAGCCTGCTCTGCCCTTTATAATATAGTTACTCTGTGTTCCAAGACCAGTCCAACCTGTCAATAATGTGGATCCCTTTTGTACCTGTAGGAGTGAACCACTTCTTCATCAACTCTTTGAAAAGTGACCAGACATAGAGGCTCTTTGGTGTGGCAAAAGTCAATAACCAGGGTCCTTGGTTTTGCTGATGTCAAGATGCACACAATTCTGTTTGCATATCCTTTATCAATACACCCCATAAGGGCAGAATAATATGTGAATTTCTGCAAGTGACATGACTGAGTGTTATATTTGTAGTATGACGTGTACAGAGTAAAGAGAAAAGGAAACAGAACTGTTTCCTTGTGGTGCTCTAGAGTTGCTCACATCCATATCAGAAACAGTCCTTGAGTCTCACAAACTGTATTATGCCCGTGTTGCAGTACACGTTGGCTCCACACACCCCAAAAAACATTTAGGAGCCTCTTAAACCCATACTGCCTGACAACGTAACCAAGGAATAGGCCACAGCAAATGAGGATACACATAGTCAAAAAAGGAGGAGTGTAAAAAGTACAGGTGCTTTTATTCCAAAATGCCCCATTAAATACAATTAGAAAGTGCATTGCTTTTCCTCCTCAATAAATAATCCCATAAATCAATAAACACATTTTGTAAATTCAATATATAAGCAAACCAGTGTTCATGGTGAATGTTAACATTCCTATAAAACAATTAGTTTAAAATTCAATTGTAAAAGCAAAGTCATGTTTCTCTCATAAAATTTACAGATGCGAGGCATCCGTGCTGCACCCCTCATGTATAACTCTGCCACAGCACCCATCCTCCTACCTGTCGCAGTCCTGCCTTTCACCTCATTCTGCTTCCATCCTCTCTCTCCAGCACTTGTTCCAAATATTGTCTCCCCAGCTCACCCCTCACAGGTCTTGCAGCCAACTTTAGCCACTGCTGCATCTTTTGGCACATCTGCCGTGACGCTACAAGCCTCCTCTCTCATCTTTCTCACACACAAAGACAAAGGTGCATTCTGATTCCCTAGTAGGGGTTTCCATTGTTCTCCGCTACTCATCATTTGTTCATATGGGAACTGATCTGTCCCTAGAATGTAGATTGCACGTTCATCCGTGAGGCCCTGACTGCCTGCCTCCTCCCCTCCGTGCTGGCTGACTCACTTCTTATCAACACTTCCAAACTGCCTTTACCTTCACATTCAGTTAGACTTCTCTCCCTGTCCTTATTTGTCCAACTTTCCCTTGTATGTTTCAAATACAAACAACAGGAATCCAATGAAGCAATCAAGACCGACCACATCCTCACGTGCAGGTACACCCCGTCTTGATTGCTCCACCAACTCCACACACACCCACGGAGATCGAGCCAGCTATTTATTTATTTAAACACCAAGCCACAGACCCTTTATATCACAACCCTACAGATAGTTTATTATCCAGGACAACAAATGCTCATCCACCTGCATATTACAGTGATCCCTCGCTATATCGCGCTTCGCCTTTCGCGGCTTCACTCTATCGCGGATTTTATATGTAAGCATATTTAAATATATATCGCGGATTTTTTGCTGGTTCGCGGATTTCTGAGGACAATGGGTCTTTTAATTTCTGGTACATGCTTCCTCAGTTGGTTTGCCCAGTTGATTTCATACAAGGGACGCTATTGGCAGATGGCTGAGAAGCTACCCAACTTACTTTTCTCTCACTCTTGCGCTGACTTTCTCTGATCCTGACGTAGGGGGTGTGAGCAGGGGGGCTGTTCGCACACCTAGACGATACAGATGCTCGTCTAAAAATGCTGAAAGATTATCTTCACGTTGCTACCTTCTGTGTGCAGCTGCTTCGTAAAGCGACATGCTGCATGGTGCTTCGCATACTTAAAAGCTCAAAGGGCACGTATTGATTTTTGACTGCTTGTTTTTCTCTGTCTCTCTCTCTCTCCCTGCTCCTGACGGAGGGGGTGTGAGCTGCCGCCTTCAACAGCTTTGTACCGGCGGTGCTTCGCATACTTAAAAGCCAAACAGCCCTATTGATTTGTTTGCTTTCCTCTCTGTTTCTGTCAGTCTGTGCTCCTGACACGCACTCCTTTGAAAAGGAAGATATGTTTGCATTCTTTTAATTGTGAGACAGAACTGTCATCTCTGTCTTGTCATGGAGCACAGTTTAAACTTTTGAAAAAGAGACAAATGTTTGTTTGCAGTGTTTGAATAACGTTCCTGTCTCTCTACAACCTCCTGTGTTTCTGCGCAAATTTGTGACCCAAGCATGTCAATATAAAAATAACCATATAAACATATGGTTTCTACTTCGCGGATTTTCTTATTTCGCGGGTGGCTCTGGAACGCAACCCCCGCGATGGAGGAGGGATTACTGTATATTATATTATATTATATTCCCTTTAACAGGGATGGCTGGATGGTATTGAAGGAACTGGAGAAATCAAAAAAACATAATCCTCGCAGTACTGCTAGCTTTGTCCAGGTGAGAATAAGCATTGTGGAGCAGATATTTAGTTGCATCCTCTGTACCAATCTTTGTCCGATAGGCAAACTGAGTTATCTACTACAAGAGGCCTCATATAGTCCAAAACCAGTCTCTGGAAGGTCTTCATGATTTGCGTATGATGTAAGTACCACTGGCCTGTAGTCATTAGGTGCAGAGATGCATGCCTACTTTGGAAAAGGAATATTGCAGTATGTTGTCCACAGCAGTGCCACTTTCTGAAGCCTTAGGGACAGACTGAACAGGTGACAGAAGACACCACAAAGTTCAGCACAGGCCTTAAGAACTTGAGGTCTGAGTCCATCTGATTCCACAGCTTTTCCTGTGTGAAGCTTCCTCAGTTGTCTCCTTACTTGATCTTCAGTTATGGACAGTCCACACTGATAGTCAGAGGTGGACTTGTCACTGGCCATTCCAGTTGATGTGGCAGGAGTTGTTGATCTAGTAGGAATAAGATGGCAGTGACAGGGAAAATCTATTAAAAAATTGGTTCATGGCATTAGCTTTGTCTACATTCCCTTCTAGCACCCGAGCCCTCTAGCATGAGTCCAGTAATTATACCCAGTACATTTCAGACATGCTTTATGTTATTCTGAGTGAGTTTGTTTTCTAATTTAGCTTTGTATACTTCCTTTCTTCACTCAGAGTTTTTTTTAGTACATACTGTACATCCTTCAGTGCCTCTGTGTCACCAGATTTGAATGCTCTCTTTTTCTCATTCAGGAGACCTTTTAGCTCCGTAGTAATGCAAGGCTTTTTGTTGCTTTTGAGTAGTCTTGAAGCACATCTGACTCTTCTATTTTAACATGTATGAACTCAGAGTTTGTTTTTACTTTTGCATGAGGCATTCCGCTTGTTTCTTCCTTTTATAAATTCTTGGGTGAAAATTTATTCAGTTCATTTGCTATTTCCTTCTCATATTTAATAATTTTTCCATTCATGTCTCAAAGGTTTCTTATATTGTCATTTATCATCTTTTTACTGGAGTAGTACTGAAAAAAATTGCTTGCTGTTTGTCTTGGCTTCACTAGCAATTTTTATTTCAGTTTATCTTTTAGAAGTTTCATATGCTTTTTTTGATCTCTTGCTGTAGTATCAAGTATCCCTCTATGTTACAATTATCTGGCCCTCTTCATTTTTCATGTACAGAGATCTTTTCAGTTTTAATTTTATAATAATGCTCCTAATTATCCTTTTTGGAATTTGTGAGCCTGGAATAGAAGATCTCATTTATGGCTGGTGAGTTTTGCTTTCCTATTTAGTATTTTGTAGATATTTCCTTACCCCCCTAAAGTCTGTTTTCCTCAAGGTATAAGTGTTCGTTTTGGAGTACATTTGTGTGTTTTCAAAGATTACTGTGATCACTGTTGCTTACTCTGTATTACTCTATGTTTATTATTTGAAACAATGAGATCTAGCCAGCATCACCACGTGTTGGGCATTTGCTATCTCCACCATTTCAGTTTCCTCTTTTGTATTCCAAATCGGGTCTTCCTAATCAATGTTTAAAAAGTTAAAATCACCCATTACCACTACATCCTCTTTGTTACACATATGTCTTATTTGATTAAATATTATTTTCTAACATATCAGAAAATGGCAGCCTGTAGCAAACTCTAATAGCCAGATCGCTGCCATTCTTCTTTACTAGATTAACCCACAGTGATTCTGATGTGTTTCCTTATTCCATCTTGAAGATATGAGCCTGAATATTATTTTTCACATATAGCACCACACCCCCACCTTCCCTTCCTTGTCTATCTCTCATAAAGCATGTCAGTCAGTCAGTCATTGTCCAATCTGCTATATCCTAACACAGGGTCACAGGGGTCTTCTGGAGCCAATCCCAGCCAACACAGGGCTCAAGGCAGGAACAAATCCCGGGCAGGGTGCCAGCCCACCACAGCCTAAAGCATGTTTAGCCACTATATTCCTCTCCATCACTCTTATTTAGTCATGACTCTGTAATTCCTACAATATCATAGTCTGAAGTCACTATTGTTGCCTCTAGTTCATGCATTTTATTTCTTTTTTCTTTTGATTCAGTTTTCTTTAGGTCACGTTAACTGTTTTTTTGTTTCTTTCACACTTTTCCCCCTTACATAATCTTTTAAAAATGTTTGTACACTTCCCTGCAGATTCTAGCTAACAGAATGTTTGTCCCTTTCCCTTGTAGATGTAGTCCATCTCATCGGTATGGCTGAATATTAAATTCTGTTCATGTAGTCTTTTCCCTGGTGCTGGAAGGATTTCAGAGAAAATTACTGATTTTGATTTAGCCTTTAGCTTGTCTCCAAGTTCCCTAAATTTTTTATGCAGACTATATGCACTTGACTTTCATTTGAAAAAATGCTGATTTTTTTAAAGAAAGTGTATTATTTTTGATACAGTTTATATTATTTCTTATCAGCTTACCAAAATAACCTTTAAATAATGCAGTTGACATTGTTTAGTTACAATAATTGCAGGACTATATCCTAACCACACAAATAGTCATATAGCAATTATAGGCATAAACTGGGACTCCACAAGACCAGCCTCCGGATTCCAATTTGAAATGCCTTGCCTTCAGATCCAAAGGAATCACCTTCAAAATTAGAAAAAACTAGGATATTCACATCCTGCTGTACCGGAACTTAATTTCATTCTACTCCATTTTGTTTATGTCATACTATAAAACCAGACATATTCTGTTTGGTTGTGAATTTTGTCTCACTAGAACTTTGTTTTTTAGGGAATATTTGTTTCTCCTCCTTCACCCTTTCGCCCTTCTTGTTCATCATTTTCAATCAATGTCTAAGCTGGCTCTTGTTACTTGTAGGAATGATAAAAGGCTCTAGTTTGCTACAGAATTAGTCAACATTTGATTCTAAGCTTACAAATCCTTTGCTTCGTGGGCCTCTTTGTGTGACATCTTTTGGTTTTTCTCATATTGCTTGTCTCCTTCAATACATTTACTTTTGTATTAGCAGTATTCATCTTTTAGAGTCTACTATTTGCAGATTCTTTGACATTGAAGTCATTTTTCTGCATTTATAATTTCACCTTGTTTTTTCACACTGTGTTGTTAACGGTGAATTGATTTTATGTTCACTTATTTTTTCTGTTGGTTCAGTTCTTATATTGTTATTATTTCCTTGTTTTTATTGACATTATTATTTCATTATTATATTCCTCTATCAGACCTTAAATCTGTTCTAATTAAGTGTTTCATTTTTGATTATGTGTTTCTCTGTTCAATTGGAAGACCTGGGTAGAAATATTTTCTTTTAATTAACTAAACAAAATTAGACTTAAATTAAGTGTAATCAATAGTTATTGAAATCTTAATTATTGTTAAATAAATTAAATTCAAATAATTATTCAAAGTTTTATTAGATTTGAGTAGGTTTCTGTTGTTATGACTTTCCCATCTGGAAAACTCATAATAAATGCATCTTTTCTGGGTCCCTACTGCATGTTCAGTTTGTTTCTTTTCATGGAAAAAACATGAAAAAACAGCATGCAGTATGCCATGTACAGTTTGTGTGAGGCCTCATCTCCCACCTTCACTTTACACTTCACTTCTAATAATACAGAAACATTTAATCAATAGGCAGATATATTTAAGCTGCACTTAATCATTATCGCATCTGACTCAGTTTTGTTTTTTTTATTCATCCATGCTGTGTTTTCTTCTGCAGTTTCTTTCAGCCAAACCTTACAAAATTTAAAATAAGCAGCAGGGTGATCTATGGACCTGCAATCATAGTTATTTTTCAAATTTTTTATTCTCCAGCCACTTAATAAGTTTCATCTTTCAGTTGTCATCGACTTTGTCAAGGTAATCCTAACAAAAATGTCTCACCCACTTTATTGCCAAGAGGAGAGGTTAGATTCTTGACTAACTGAAGATCAAGTACAGAATCTAATGTCAAGAATTAGTTTGTTATTAATTTAAATAAAGCACACTTTACAGCCTGTTTATGATATTTATCCACTCTGTTTTTCTGAGGTGCTGATCTGTCACCACTTTTTATTTCTTTTGCATAGTTTTAATTTTGGACCCTTCTTTTGGCTCTGACTACATGAATGCCCCTACTGGCAACCATCATGCATTATACATTTCTGGAGAGGAGTAGTAAACTGTTTTTTTATTTACCCTAAAACAAGGATGGCCAAAACAATAAAACCACCTTGCTCAAACAAAACTTTAAATCACTGAATTTAATTTTATAAACAGAATCTAAAAGTCAAACATACTAATTTCAAAGTAAAAGTCTAAAGTTTCAAAATTCAAAAATAAGAAAAACAAAAGAAAGAAAACAACAAAGAGCAGAAAATAATAACTTGATTCACAAGCCAAGATGAATAACAAGAGTCAAAAAACAGAAAATCCAAAATAAGTAGTTATATATGACCATGTAACTCACAAAGTGAGTGAGATCACAAAGTGGAGCAAAACTAAACAGTGGTAGACTACTAATGCCACAGTACTGAACCATGATTTGCCTTGCACAGAACTCTCATGTAGCTATGGACCAATTAACCATACTACCTGACAGCCGCAATTATCAATCAATAATCATTACATAAAACACTCTTAAATGAGGGCAAGGGTCCAGGTCAAAATTACTAATACAATAGAAAATGGATACCAAACAGTAATAAGAGAGCAAAAGAAAATGAAAAACAAAAAAATGGGTACTGGAATGGAATAATTTTGTTACAGTGCTGTATTCAAAAGGATTTATATCAGGAATAATGACCAACAACAATTTGGAGCAACAGACCTAACAACTTTGATTTAGTCAGTGGGAAAACTTACTCTGTCAGCTCCAGGTCTAGGTAGCAGCACAGTTTCGCCTAGGCAAAGGAATGACAGTACATTTAAGGGATGGTATATAACAAATGTTTTGGGAATAGGAGCACTCTGGACAAAACATTTTTTTAAATTATCATGACGGATGTTAATTTTATTTGTGTAACAGTAATTTATACAAGAGAATGGAGCAAATGTCAATATTAATGTATTAGGAACCTTGCATTAGGATTAGACACAACATTAGGATACAAATTGTGTGATATTGGGTGTTAGAATTAAAAATGCTAAATTAGATACCACTTTTTACAGGGTTTAGTATAAACCTTTTAAAATTAGTAGAACAAAGTTTAAAGGAAATTAAGTTTGTAGGTGTGACACCCCATGTAGTGGGAATTGGGGTCACCAGCATACACTCTAGGTGTCTATAATGTGGGACGAGCGTGATCAGGATGATGGTGTAAGACAGGGAGACACAGACACAAAAAAGGTTGTTTTTTTTGAAAAATAAAGTGAGGTTTTATTTATAGGTGCACTTAAAGAAAATAAAAATAATGTCCTGCGGAAATTATATATCAATACATAGTCCAATACCGCAAAGGACACACAAAAACAGTAATTAAATGGAGCCCAAAAATGATGACTATATACAGTATTTATAGTGCTGACTGAAAGTCCCAAATGAAAAAGTAAAATACACACAAACTAGTGAAACCCACATATACACAAAAACCAATATGAAGCTGTCTTCCTCCACAGTGATCCAAGTCAGGAAGCTGCTTCTTCAAACAGTGTATAGTACAGGATTCACCAAAAACAAAAATATTCAAAATACAGAAAAAAGTGTACATACAAAAATAAACAATGCACCAATATCCACAACCCAATAAATACCTCCACCAAAGTTAATTAAGAGATATTTATCAAAATACATACAATAATCACGGCACAAGCAGTAGTGCTTGGTAAACTCAAGATGGTGTTCTACCAAGTACCTTTCTCTTAGCATGATCTAGGCAGAAGACCCCCTCTAGAGGCCATAATTCCCTTTTGTATTTGGTGCGCCAACCAATTAAACTGCTCTATGCCATCCCTCCACTGGCACGCAATGACGTGAAAGCGTCTGCGAAAGATAGTGTCTCCTGTCCCTTAATTACTATAAAAATTCGAGTAGCTGGTGCTCATGCGCATAGCTGTGCTGGCCTTTGAGACACGGACTGCGTTACTACCTTAAGTGAAAGTAAGCACTTTTCATTTTTTTCCTTCCCTGAGCTACAGCCCAGACAACTGCAAATACGGGATCCCTTTTCTAAACCGTGGCAAACTAATATTAAGGTGCTTTGCACTTTCTTTTGCTCTTCTAGTATTATGAGGTTGCGGGAGGTACGAGCACGAGTGGAAGACAGACGATGCCATCCCGGCTGGTCAATGGCCTGGCCGCCTTTCCACTCTACACGAGACCCGCTGTGACGCTCCCCAAAAGGCGCTCATATCGTCAGCAAAGACGTCTCCCTGCATTATCTAAAAGAAAAAGGCAAGTTTCCTTTCTTTATACAGTACTTTTTTGTCCCTTTTTTTCCTCAAAACAATGCCTCTCTCTTAACACTGCAGAGGACACTAAACTAATTTCATTTAATTGCTGGTAATGCCAGTGAGGCACACTACCACAGTGGGATAGTGTTAAACAGTGTTTTCAGGAACTGGGATACTTAGAGCCATATACACAGAAATAGCTGATGGCAATACAGGACAAATAATATTATGACTTCTTGGGTCTAAGTAATATAGAAAATTAAAAATTGCAATTAAAATGAAAAAGTAATAATTGGGCACAATAGAGATGGAGTCTCTAATGCATGGAAAGGTGAGCATGCAGTTTGTGAATTGAAAAGCCTAGATACAATCCAAGGATCCCAGCTGGTGGCAGAAGACATTAACAGGAACCTTGGGTACAACCCTTGCCATTTAAAATGACGACCTTGGGAAAGAGCCAGTGACTTGCTTTACTGATAGTAGTGCTGACATCTTTCTACTGTTAACAAGATTATTTTCTTTTAATGCAACAAAAGTGGTAACCTAGTTTAAGACCACAGCTGGATGTAAATAGGTGCAACTTTGTGGATGAGAGCATGAGGATGCAAACATAGTTACGTGTCTAAGGAGTCATCTCTGGTCATTATTTTATACAATATTGCTAACATAACCTAATAACTTTGAAGTTTTTAAAGTAAATCATTGTGATGCCTGTGTCACAACCAATGATACTATTAAATGATTTGGTCGTAGATGAAAATATAGGACTAGGTACACTTTTGTGAACTAATAAAGCTAATGTTTATTACAATGTTTTATCATCATACTTAGAAGTTATGAAGTTATGGAACACAAATCTGAGATTTATAGAGGCAAACATGTAATTCCAATATCACATAGATGCTTGATACAGTTAGAAACAGAGTTAAAGTAAATTAAAAAAAAGTAGATTGGCCATAGAGTTTTAGTGGAACTTTAAGAAGTTCCAAAGGGGAGAAATATATGGAATTTTTAGTTTATGTATAATCTTTTACAGTTAATATATAACCTTTTACAATTTATTACAAGTATATACTTATATGAAGACATAATAGAATGAATTATTATACATAAGTAAACGAACTGAAGATAACTCAAGGGTTAACTAAATGTAGCTTAAAGCTTAAGTATGTGAGGTCTGCCTCACCTTAGAGAAACCAGCAACTTGAATTTCCAAGGTTAGAATGGGGTAAAATGAGTAATGAACACCCTTCTAGAAAGTGAGGATAAACTAATGGGAAAGCTAAAGACCCCTCCTATGAAGCAGGGCTAAGATCAATAAATGAGTCTGTAAAGCACCCCTATAAGGTGGCATTCAGATTAATGGGAGAGTTGACTGGAGTCAGAAAATATTGGTGTCACTAGTTGATTGGATAAAATAATAAAGCTATGCTTATTAAGAGTCATATGATATGATGTATTAGATGAGGTAATGTTAATAGAAAAGTGCAAAAGCAGATGGATTCATTAACTGATTGCTCACTCAATGGACTGAAACATTTATGCATTATCTGTGTAAATAAAGAAATGTTCTGCATTCCTATCTGGGCTGTATGACTGACTTCTTTGAAGATAGAGGAAATGTTTTTTTTCAGAGTATCTGACACTGAAACACCCACCATATTGCAAGCTTTTGACATGTAATCTCACCTGGTGGGTCAAATTTGGGGAGGATATGGTAGAGATGGTAGTAGAAATAATAGCCTGTGACTTTGAAATTCATACCCTGCCTAAGAAACTAGTGCGCCAGATCTGGAGGCAATCATGGAAAAATATGGAGAGTTTGATTGAAATGACAGAATGACATCAGATGGCCAGGCAGTCAAAAAACAAGAGAATAAAAGAAAACCTCGACCCCCATAATCCTCTAGATATGAACTGCCACACAGAGAAGTCAAACATGCGCCCTCCAACCCAGTTCTACAAGTGTGGGGAACTGGTATATATAGCTCCAAATTGTCCGTATCTTGACAAGCCCATCGGTGGTGGATGGGCAAGAGGAGAAAGGTACTGTATACAACTAATCTACTTTTCTTTCCTTGGACAGGTGAAGTAATAATAAACAAACACAAGGTATTGGGCTCAATTAATTTCAGCAACAATATTACCATTGCTGTTTGCCATTAAATTTCATTGTTTCACTATACACAACAGCTGACCAGTCTAACTTGTATTCACAGGGAATCCTCCTGGTAACAAACTAGCAATTGCCAAATTATCTTCCAAGGCATTAATAAAACCATGCATGTGACTGAACTTCCTTCTCCACTGTATGCTGTAACATATAGGCAGGACTGGTCGAAAAATAAAGACAGGGAAATTTTACTGCACCCAATCATTTGGTAGAAACTGATTCATCCTTAGCTACCTTTATGCTGTGTATGTCAGGAAAAAGGCTGGGAAGGGAGTTGTCATTCAGTGTGATGAGGCAGGCTTATGTAGCAAGAGTGATACTATGGCCTTACGTGTACACCACAAGCCAGAAATGACTCATCATCAGTGGACTTGCCTTTACAACTTCTGCACTTTCAATATAAAAAATGCCTATATCGTATAAATGCAAGGAATGTGACAATGACTCCTTGAATGTTACACAAAATGTAGTCATGTCAACTGATGGGCACCCTATGTCTAATCCCAAACCACCAGGACTGTGTTCCATTGTAATGATCAAGATGAACTGCAGAAAAATCTCCTCTTCCCATGACCTAATCATCATGAGAATTGCAACCTGGCACACAGCCACTTCCTTGGTACTCATGTGGGCTCAGATAAAATTCTTGAGCCTATAATGTCAATGTCAATTTATTTATATAGCACATTTAAACAAACATAGTAATGCTGTGGCCAAAGTGCTTTACAAAAATAGAACAAATTAACATAAAACATAAATAGAAATAAAATATATGAACATAAAATAAAATACATAATAAATAGAAGTAATGTTATATACATAAAAAATAGAAGTAATGTAATATAATCACAAAGAGGAAGCCATCAGTATTACTGAAGGTCACTGAATGCAAGTGAGTAGAAATGAGTCTTTAATCTTGTTTTAAACAGTTCAATTGTAGACGACTCCTTTATATGATGAGGTAAAGAGTTCCACAGGCGAGGTGCGACAGCTGCAAAAGACCTGTCCCCCTTGGTTTTACACTTGGTACGAGGGACAACCAGAGACAGCTGACCAGAAGATCTAAGCACTCTAGATGGCTGATGTAAAACACACAGTTCGGATAAATAGGCAGGAGCAAGCCCATGTAAAGATTTAAAAACTAGCAGCAGGATTTTAAAATCAATTCGAAAATTGACAGGCAGCCAGTGTAAAGAAGCTAAAATATAAGAGACAGAGTCATACTTTCTTGCCCCAACCAGAAAGCGAGCGGCAGCATTTTGTACCAACTGTAACCTGTGTATCAATGATTTGTTAATCCCAGAATACAGCGAGTTGTAGTAATCGAGGCGAGAAAAAATAAACACATGAGTAGCTATCTCAAGATCCCTAGAAGATAAAAAAAGGCTTTATCTTACCTAATAGGCAAAGTTGGAAAAAGCAACTCTTGACTACAGAATTTATTTGTTTCTCAAAAGAGAGGTTACTGTCAAAGGTAACACCAAGATTGCGGACTTGAGGTTTGGAAAAGACAGAGAAAGAGCCGAGAAGACCAAGACCAATTTGGGCTTTAGCTGATGGACCCACTATAAGCACCTCCGTTTTATTTTGATTTAGATCAAGAAAATTATTAGCCATCCAGGATCTTAATTCAGTCAGACAGTTGTGGAGTTGAATTGTTGTAGAGTTGCAGACAGGAATATAAACCTGAGTATCATCAGCATAGCAGTGAAAAGAAATGTTAAATTTCCTAAAAATTGCTCCAATAGGGTGAAGGTATATGGAGAATAAAATAGGACCCAAAATGGATCCCTGAGGAACACCATATTTAAGAGGAGCAGTAGATGAAGAAGAGGAATTAAAAGTCACTGAAAAGTGTCTACCAGTTAAATATGACCTGAACCAGTTAAGAGCAGCCCCTTTAAGCCCAACAAGATGTTCAAGCCGCATCAGCAATATTTCATGATCAATAGTGTCAAAGGCAGCGGACAGGTCAAGGAGGAGAAGGACTGCCGTATCACCTGAGTCAGTAATTAGAGAGATGTCGTTGAACACTTTCAGGAGTGCCGTTTCAACACTATGATAACGCCAAACTAATGCAATCTCGCCTCTCTGACTGTGTCTCCAAACCATCCAACTTGAGCTGACCCTCTAATGTAATTGTTCCTAATCCTATCCATCCTCGTCAACCAATTGATTATAAATAATTCTTTCTAGAATTTTAGCCAGAAATGGCAGTTGGGAAATTGGACATCATCAGATTCCCAGTTAAAAGCATTTTACATTAATTTCTTTGCTTATCAAGAGGTATTGCAAGCCTGAATAGGCTTCTCACCTCTTCGAATTATTACTCTTCCCTCCACAAATATTATTAAATACTGTATATCACACAGTTGCATGATATGTTTATTAAAACTAGGCCTTTTTTAAAAGAACATTTAGAACATGCACAAAGAGCAAAGAAGACAGTATTTATAGCCAGGGCATGCCCCTCTAAGAATTCCAACCATGTAGTGATATTCCACTCTAAATTATTAGCTTGTTGGCAGTGCAGTGAA
This sequence comes from Erpetoichthys calabaricus, assembly GCF_900747795.2. Lineage (NCBI taxonomy): Eukaryota > Metazoa > Chordata > Cladistia > Polypteriformes > Polypteridae > Erpetoichthys > Erpetoichthys calabaricus. The sequence continues at coordinate 118,052,198 of NC_041399.2, read as the reverse complement.
AGCAAAAACAACACATCACCTAAAGAGTTTTTCTCTCCACATGCAGTTATTCTTACTAATCAGGTCTGAGCTCCTACTCAGTACCAACTGTATGTATACAATGCACACCAGACTGCCTGGACATTTTAATCCTACTATCTCTTTATTTTTTTGTAGTGCCCTTGCTGCATCATATTTTATCAATTTATATTTTATCTTCTTATATTTATCTTTTGTTTTCTGTGTTGCCCTTGTATGTTGCACCAGTACAATCAAGGCAAATTCCTAGTATACATTAGTGCACTTGTCAATAAACTGAATTCTGATTCTGAAATTAAACTAAGATGTAGTTTGATATACTGTTTATTAAAATAACTTAACCAAAGACCAACTTAGAGGGTCTATCATTTCAGTCTTTAAAAGCCATGGAAGCACCTGTTCTTGCTATTCCTCTTTTCTTTGGTTTTCTGTTCCTATTTTATTCTTTTTCTGTTTGACTTACAATTTCCACCCTTTTTGTGAATTCTGATCACATATTTTTTCATTTTCCAGTTCCGGGTGTTCTAATTTTTATCTTTTCAAAGTTTACTGGCAGGAAAGACCATCTGCACACCTCTTTCAACAGAATTTGTCGACTACCTGTCTCATATTCAAATACTGGTTTCTGGCTCATCATAGCAGTATTCTTTCATTCCCTTCAGCAGCTGGTGAGTTTCTTGCTCTAGTACTCTCCTTAATGCCTAGAAGCCAATGTGTAATTTTTTTCCACAGCTGAGTCTCAGAATGGTGTCCTTATTAGGATCTGAACAGTTCAGGCTGCCAGGCTGTCTTTCTTCTTCTGACTAGCACACACTAGGACCTGGCAGCTACTGTTTAAATATCTTCTGGCATTCCTTCTAATTCTTTGACATCCTTTTGATCCTCATTTGCTCTTGTGATGTTACTCTGTTGTCTCTAAATACTGTAAGCTCATTTGTAGCTGCTGAATTTTGTTACTCAATGCCTGGGTTTACTCTGTATATCTTCTCTTTCTGTAGTTTTCCAGCTTACTTTACATGAAGGTTGAGATGCCTTAATGGGAAAGATGTCTCTGATAATGTGTCTTTGTTATTAGTCATAATTCAGCAAGGATATTGACAGACATTATCAGAAAATGAATTATGTATTTTATCCTTGGATTCACTTCCAGCATCTTCATTTTTTTCAGGGTTGAAATAATGGATAAAAATCCATGAGCTCTAGGTCATATTATGATTCTTATTGCTTTAATTCAAAGCCATCATTCAGTATTGAAGTTCCAACATATTTATGCTTTCTAGCCCTGATTTTTATTTATTTATTCATTTATTTCTTCAAGGAATCATCATTACCGGGGGTAAAATCTGCACTGACCCTGGGACCAGTTCACCAGTATCTGTAGCTTTAAATCTTAAGTTCATATGAAGAGAACCAAAAACAATTCTTTATACATTGTCCACAGTAGCTCTGTAAAGACCTATTTTCTGAAGTCCAGTTTATAATGTGTTTTTGTTTTATCAAAAAGACCTGTATTACTAAGAGAACTCTTCAATGAACAGGCAGCCTATCCAGGATTGGTTCCTGCTTTACAGCTAACGGTACTTGGACAGACTCCAGTTCTCCACAAATCCAGGCCTGGAATAATGAAGTAAAGAAAGCTGATAGATTTGAAGTCCAAGATGAGGTGAACACTCTACTGTCACTGCCAGATTTTCCACTTTAAGTCACACTTCAAACACTACAGGGAAACCACATAAGATCTTTAAGTGCCTCATACACTATTTTCCTCTCTGCTCTTAAAACTTTGATATTTCTCATGGGAGATACTCCGGATGGTCAGCTAAAGATTAGGAAAAGCATTCAAGTAAGACTTCTAGGATTTAAGTTTAACAAAATTCATGATGCTACACTACATAAATTGAGTAGAGAAATCTAAACAAAATACGGTGGCCAGTGAAACTCCTTTTTCTCTGTCTTCTAATGTAAAAAGAGGTTGCCATTTAATATCTGTGTTAAGACATATATTTCCCTTCTAATTTTTTCTTCTTAAGGCTCTATGTAAACACTAGAAGAACTTGGTAAACCATGACAGCAGCTCATGAAAGTTTTGCATTAAATCAATCTGGCTCATTTAAACTCATTGTAATTGAAAACACAAAGAGATGATGACGCTTCTGGTGGGAAAGCCTTGTTTATTTTTTTTTATAAGAAGTATGTTTTCAGACACATTGCTGACAAGTACTATTGCATACACCTTGCAATTGTATGCCAGTTATTGCTTCCATTCATATCTGCAGACAAATGATTTAGAACAGCCTTTAAAATAACTTCACCAGAAAGTGGAGTCAGGTTCAATGCACATAACTTAGTTCAGGTCAGCAACTTTTGGACTGTAGAGGTTACATCTTCTTTCGGCTGCTCCCATTAGGGGCTGCCACAGCACATCATCTTTTTCCATGTCTTTCTGTCCTTTGCACCTTGCTCTGTTACACCCATCACCTGCATGTTCTCTCTCAATCACATCCATAAACCTTCTCTTAGGCCTTCCTCTTTTCCTCTTGACTGGCAGCTCTATTCTTGGTATCATTTCCCAATATACCCAGGATATCTCCTCTGCACATATCCAAACTAATGCAATCTCGCCTCTCTGACTGTGTCTTCAAACCATCCAACTTGAGCTGACCCTCTAATGTAATTGTTCCTAATCCTATCCATCCTCGTCATACGTAATGCAAGTCTTAGCTTTAACTCCGCCATCTCCAGCTCTGTCTCCTGTTTTTTTGTCAGTGCCAATGTCTCCAAAACCATATTTTACAAAAAATTTAACACCAGATGCCCTTCCTGACATAACCTTCCCCATTTACCCGAGCTTGGGACTGGCATGAAGAACACACTGGTTTGTGCATCCTTTGTAGCTGGGTTGGGCTGTAGAGGTAACAAAGAAAAAACAGTAATGTCACTGTGTTGGTTCTATGCTCAAATCCTACATTCCCTTTAAATCCATCCTTGTAAATTAAGAAGAATGATACTTTTCATGACAGCATATTATAGAGCAATCAATATTTCTTGTTCATTATAGGCTTTACAACTTCTGTGTTTTCTGGATTTGTCATTTATGCAGAGTAACTGCTCCTTTGCATAGATAGGTGAGCTGATGTTTGCTTCACCTCCTTCTGTTTTATACCCTTGGAGAGAGGCATAACCAAAATGAGTAGTGTGTATCCTTTTACCCATTTTATTATAGACCTTCCTATTCCATTATGCTTCCAATTCCTGGACAGAGGACAGAGGCACCTATAGTTCCTAGTCATTCGTTTAGTGGATTCCCTATGACCTCAACACATTAGTCTACATTGTGGATGGAAAACTTTCAAGTCAAATTAAGTAAGAGTTGTCTGTCTGCCTGTATATATGTATGTATGTATGTATGTATATAAATATGTGTGTGTGCGTGTGCATAGAAAACTGCTATAAATCGTTTAATATCCACTCGGGGGGGGGGGGGGGGGGTAAACGTTAACATTATACAAAGTTATTGCCTGTTATACCTGCATTTTTATCACTCTTTAATTTAATATTGTTTTTTATCAATATGCTGCTGCTGGAGTATGTGAATTTCCCCTTGGGATTAATAAAGTATCTATCTATCTATCTATCTATCTATCTATCTATCTATCTATCTATCTATCTATCTATCTATCTATCTATCTATCTATCTATCTATCTATCTATCTAATAGAAAGTTTGCAGAAGAATAATTAATGACTCATCAATAGATTACTGTCAATATCCCAACAAGCAGATGTGCAACAGGCCTAGATTACTAAACGCCTAAAATTTAACAGAAGAATACAGCACCCCCACTGAAAATAAAAACAAAATACTTAAAACATTTAAGTTTAGGCAACTGTTCTTTTGATTTTGGTTGTTGTCTGCAGCAAGGACTACAGAGCACCTAGGAGCAAATTTGCTCCATAGCTTGATTGGATGCACCAACTGAAAATCACTGGATGGGACTTATGACAACATCACTGGATGGGACTTATGACATTGCAGGGATTCCAAGAGAGGGAATGAAATGGGTTTCTTCCTAGTTCCTGATATGTCTAGAAGGTAGAGGCACCCCTTCTATCAGGAGATTTAAAATTTTCAAAATGAATTAAGACCATTAATATAAGCTTAGAATAAATAGCAATCAATAAAATGTTGCCACAAGGACTATACATGGTCATGAATTCACATTTCAGCCAGCAGCATCAAAACATTATCTATGGGCACCACATAATTAATGCAGTATCAAAAATAGTTTGGTCAAATTAAAAATAGACATTTAAATGCATTTTTAAAACTAAAGTTTATAGAGCACTCAACAACAGGTATCCATGGTATTACAGCATTACTTTAAATAAATTATAGTCCAGTACTATGCAGTTATGTTAATCTAGCACTATAAAAGGCATGCACTACAAATCCACCACATGCAATTCTAAGTATCACTCTACTTTAAACCACTTTGCAATGTCCCTATCTGTTGAACACTTGTTGGTGCTCAGTGTGGAAGGGATTGTTTCCTGCTTCCCTGGGAGGGTCTACAAGCTCCCAAATCAATGATATATGGGCAGATGTATCAAATCGCACAAGATAAACAAGCGATGAATTTCATCAGGGCCATCATAGCTTTAATTTGGCTGCCTAATGAGTCAGATCTAGTGGCGGAGATAAAAGTTGTCAGAGGCCTGGCTCTAATGAATTTCTTGCCACTTGTAATCAAGGCTGCCTGTCTGAGGGGGGATGATTAATGAGGCCCTGGAGGATTCCCCCAGCCCTCAGCTTTCATTACAGCTAATGCATTCTCAGGCAAATTAACAAACTGTGAGGTGGTGGGGGGGGGGGGGGGGCAGGGGCTAGAAAAAAAAGAGGAACAAATCAAAGAAAGTCATGAGGAAAGTTGGACGAATGGAAAAATATACCCAAAAGGTAATGGCTTAAATGTTGACTGACCTAAAATATTTTTCAGAACAAACAAACTAAAAAAAATCAACAAGCAGCACTTAATAGAGTAATACAGGCTGACATTTTTTAAGCTGAATGTACTTTACCGAATACAGAAGAAATGGAAAAAAACATTTCTATTGTATGGTAAAGTAAATGTATTGATATTGAATGTAAAGAATAGCAGACAACACAATAAAATAAAACTTAAACGCACAAAACAACAAAATGGCTGAGGAGCTGAAAGATGACTGTCTAGCGTTGAATCAGAATATTTATAAGCTTAATGATTTGCGGTAGATCTTGAGGCTGAAGCAAATAAAATGCTCTTTAGTTTTGATCATGTAAATATACCAATGATTAGCTCATGCATAATAACACAGAAGGAAAGCAAGGCTACCCGCAGAGAGGGAGAGAGAGAGGCAGGATGAGAGGAAAAAAAAGAGAAAGAAAGAAAAAAATTAAGTGGGGGTTTACAAAAGTGAATAGTTGGGTGTTATTTCTTTTTGATGCCTTAATCAGAAGAAGGAAATCTTCTCAATTCTTTTATCAAAATGATGCTAGACCTTTTTTCCTATATGCCAACTCTAGTCAGCAGCAATTCCAACCAGGTGTGCCAGAAAGCTAAACACGGATTTTCATTTTTAATTATCTGGGAGTGGCATTCATTTGTTTTCTGTTGTTTTCATAGATCAGCGAAAGCAAAACTAATAAGCCCTCGGCTCTGAAATTTTTGAGGTGAACTGCCAATCAGCTGCTGCTTCACCATCTTCACCCTTATAAAGTTGCTTTGTCTTGTTGCAAGTGTCCTTTTGCAAGTGGCTTATATTAAAAGAAGAATTGTCTTATAAAAGTATTATCATAGAAAATGCATAATAGAATTTCATGCTGTAGACACAAATTGAACAATATACTTGCATACTCTAGTTAAAGTTAGAGAATTTAGACTGGCCTACTCAAACCTTGCGAGAAGAATAAGTGGTTCCTAGTGCTACCTAATAATTTAGAAATGCAAAAATGTAAAATGGTATCAAACTAGTTAATTTTCAAATCTTTCAGAGAAAAACTAAGAATCATTAAGTAAAGAGCTCTGTCCATCCTAATGGACATTCACTGTTCTACCTTGCCAACTGTAGGACACTGGAAAACAACTGACTGAGTCAGTCATCTGAAAGTCCTACGTATGACTGATGTACTGTATGCGTACCCCTGAGTCAGACTAACATTTATGAGAAAATATATATGTCAAATGCTTTCTTTTTAATAAGATATGCTTAATTAACTATAACATATATATAAAATGCTTCTGGTTAAAGATATTGCAAACCAGAAAAATGTTGCCTGCTGCCTGAAAGAAGCAGAATTACAGAGTAGCTGCTGACAATAGTTAAATCTGGAGCAAGAATGATATATGAAGTTTCAGCTCAAGCCTATTTACATCACTCTCACTTAGCAAAAATAAAGAGGATCAAAATTTAATTAAATATAAATCTACTATTCACTTAGCATTACTGAAGTAGTTCCTAATTAAAATTAATTCCTTTCTATAATAAACATAAAAATAAGCATTAAAACACAACTTGAAAGCATCAGTGTCTTGTGGAGTTTGTATGTTATTTCTGTGCATATTTTCCATTTTGCTTTCAGATATCATATATATAAGGCTGACTAGTGTCAATAAATAGGCCTGGCATGAGTCAAAGTGGATGAGGGCACAAGGGTGCCCAATGAAGGACTAGCCTTCTTTACAGAGTTCCCCACTTTCTCAGCACTGTTAGGATAGTCTCATAATCAGTACAATCCTGTAGTGAAAAAGATTTTCATACTGAACGTAAAGATAGATACAAAGAAAATTTAAGAGCTTTTAATAGTGCTACAGGTAGCAGTTCTGCATAAGAGTGCTTATCCCTATTCAACTCTGTCTATAATAAACTTCAGCCTTTAAGAGAATTATGGAAATAATGCATTTTTCTTTGAGGTGCTTACATTTTTTATGTGTTTTTATTAATTTCTTTCATGACATGAGTATTGCCTTAAGTATTGCACTTCCATAGGGAAATGCTTAAGGGAATCCTACAATTAACTAGTGTGATAATAAAGCAACACAGACATCATAAAGATTTCAGGCAGCCACCCGTATATTGTTTTCCCAGCTGCAAAAGTTAAGTTTTTGAAGCACGATGTGCATAGAGCAGAGTCCAAAACAGAACTGATTATTACAGACAAAGATGGAGGCTTTAGAGGCCCATAAAGGAAGTGACATTATCTTTTTTTTTTTCTTTTTTTTTTTTTCATTTTTATATTTTTATTAATTTTTATTGTAATCATTCCATACAAACAGATCAATTTATAACCAAACAAATTAAAAACAAATCAAACCCCACCCCTGAGAAGGAGAGCTTAGCTAAAGGAGAGTTGCTTAGGGCTTTTTAATAAGACAACATTAAGCAAAGGAAAGGGAGAAATAAATATATATGTAAATAAGAGATAGAGAAGGGAGTTAAATGCGGTAATGGTTGTTTCTCTTATTCTAAAATAATATTGATCAGATCCTGCCAGGTTTTGAAAAAATTTTGTACAGATCCTCTAACTGAGAATTAGATTTTTTCCAATTTCAAATTATATAAAACATCGGTTTCCCACTGACTTATCAGAGGAGAGTTAGGATTCTTCCAATTTAACAGAATGAGTCTGCATGCCAAAAGTGTAGTGAATGCAATCACCGTTTGCTTGTCCTTTTCCACTTCAAGTCCGTCTGGAAGAACACCAAACACAGCTGTTAATGGGTTAGGAGGGATTGTGACCCCAAGGCTGTCTGAAAGGCACTTAAAAATTTTTGTCCAAAATGATGTTAATTTGGTGCAGACCCAGAACATGTGACCCAGGTAGGCAGGAGCTTGGTTGCAGCGTTCGCATGTTGGATCTTGCCCTGGAAACATTTTGGACAGTTTTAAGCGAGAGAGATGAGCTCGATACATAACTTTTAGTTGAATAATTCTGTGCTTTGCGCATATGGAGCTCGAGTGAATTCTCTGCTTTGCTACCTTCCACTCCTTTTCTGATATATTGATTAAGAGATCTTCTTCCCAATGTCCTCTTGGATCTTTGAAAGGTAGGGACTCTAATAGGATTTTATATAATGCGGAAATGGTGTTTAATTCCTCAGCATTGAGCAGTATTTTTTCCAGCATTGTGGAGGGTGCAAGGTGGGGAAAATCGGTCAATTTCTGTTTAACAAAATTTCTAATTTGAAGATAGTGAAAGAAATGTGTAGCTGGGAGGTTGAATTTTGAACATAATTGTTCAAAAGATGCAAATATGTTGTCTATATAAAGATCTCTGAGCATTTTAATCCCAAAACTTTTCCAGGTATTAAAAACTGGATATGTTTGCGAGGGTTGAAAGAGGTGGTTTTCTTGCAGAGGTGCCACCGATAAAAGATTTTCCATTTTAAAATGCTTTCTAATTTGGTTCAATATTATAAGTGAGTAAAGCACAATTGGGTTATTAGTATATTTGCGATAACTTGTATTTATTGGAGAGCAGATCAGGGAGTATAAAGAAGTACTACAGGAATTTATTTCTATTGCCGACCAAGCCTGTGTATGTTCATTTATTTGTGTCCAGGTTTTTATGGCTTGTATGTTTGCTGCCCAGTAATAAAACTGAAAATTAGGTAAAGCCATGCCACCTTCTGCCTGAGGTCTTTGTAGGGTCGCTCTTCAGATACGTGGGTGTTTTGAGTTCCAAATGAATGAGGTTATTGTTGAATCTAACTGTTTAAAAAACGATTTATTGATATATATTGGAATGTTTTGAAATAAAAAAGTGACATTATCAAAAGGGCCGGCACTGGAAATGATGTCTTTTGGTCCGGAAGTGACGGCAGCAAAGGGCCCCGGCACCGGAAGTGATGTCTTCTGAGCTGCTGGAAACCTTTCAGGATTTCCCGGGAAAGGTCTGTTGGGAACTGAGAAAGACAGTCAGTGCACTCCGCCGCCCCCTGGTCGGATGTTTTATTACAATTACTCAGGCCCTTTAGCTGCCTCCTACTCGCATGTGTGTGACAATAGATCATTTTATACAATAAGACATTAAATTCTTTTGATTTGAAAATGAATGGGTGGTTTGATGAATAGATGAATAAATCAACAATAAAAGCTAAACAGCATACAAAATGTTGCTAAAACAAAATATGCCATTAGGTTATGCATTTATCTTATTAAAATATTAAATAGGAGTCATCTAAGGGACAAAACTCCTCTTTACACAACTTAATGTATTTTAATTAACTTGTTCTTCGAGTTGTTTCTCTTCTTTTAAGTACTACTACCATTACAGCATGTTAAGAGATTATTTCAGATAAAAATTGTAGAAAAGTGAGAGACTTAGCTAAAATTGCTGGGAACAACTCAACTTCAGTTTATGTAATGTGGAGACGTTCCACCCTTTTATGCAAACAGAAGTAGAAGAAGAAAGTATATATAAGAATGGTGAAGAAGAAGAGGGAGTTTTTATAACTATAATCACAGGTAAAGGTGAAGGAAATGAGAAGGAAAGGGAAAAAAGAAAAGTTTACCTAGAAAGTCAACACTCCAAAATGTATGAAGGAAACAATGGTTTAAATAAGAAACAAGAAATGTCAGAAATAGATGAAATGCAAAAGTTTTAAAAATGATCACCTAGACAATATGTTAGAAATAATATTAATTTATGTAACATTCAAGCATTTTTTCAGTTATCTCATGAAGTAGTAAAAATGGAATCATTCACATAATAAACAAAATTATTATAGGATATAAAAATGAATGGAGAAACATGTAACCACCAAAGAAGAAAGTACATTCAGAATGTAATAGTAGTTGTGATGTGGATGGAGAGTAGATATCATACAATTGCAGGAATGAACAAAGTTTGGTTTGAGTACTTAATATGAACATAAAGGTGGCAGGAAAGATTCAAGTAAGGTGTCAACCAATGATGAAAGAATGGTGAGTAATGAGTCAAACAGATGCAAATGATCTGGAAAAAAGGACACAGAAAAGGTTTGAGGCCCTTGGGATAAGCAACTGAAAACAGTTACAGCTGTGGGAGAAAATTGAGGATGGGAACTAAATTGAAACTGAGGAAAACTGGTATTCCTTCTAGAGGAGAGAATAATAACAGAGTGCCAAACATGGTTAATAACATCATCATAATGGTACAGTGGTTAAGGCTTTGGTCTTCAAACCTTGAGGTTGTGGTTGCAAATCTTGCCACTGGCCCTGTGAAACCCTGAGCAAGTCACTTCACCCACCTATGCTTCAACTGGAAAAAGAAAAGAAATGTAACCAAATGTATAAAAATGTTGTAAGTTACTTTGGATAAAGGCATCGGCCAAATAAATAAATGTAATGTCAGTGATCTGAATGAGGGTGAGGGAAGCATCTTAGAAGAAACAGCAAAGGACTAATTAATTAGAACCTTTAACAATTCCCAGATTTAAGATATTGAAAAAGATATTTATTACTCCGAATTTTCAAACTTAGGACAATCGTTTATTCATTTTCTAAGCTAATTTAGGTTAGAAGCCTGTCCCAGGCAGGATTAGGCAGAAGATAGTAGTTAATCATAGATGGGGCACCAGTCCATCATAGGGCACAGTCACTCATACACCTACTGTATACTCACTAGCAAGAAGCCAGGATTGAATTGCCATTAAACTAAAATATACATCATTAGGATGTAGAAGAAAATCAAAATACTCAAAGAAAAACTTGTGCAGGTGCAGAAAGAAAGTACATATTCTATGCAGCTGGTACCAGGGCATAAATCTGAATCCAGGACCTCAGTGGCAGTTCATTGGAGAAATTTGCTTTCAGTCAGAGATAGCTGCTCAAAATAAATTTTTACATGCCTCTTAACAAAAGTGACTTCTATAAAATGCATGCTAGAAATCTGAATACTTGTCATTACTCCTGAAATACAAGATGTAAGAAGCAGTCAATCAAAATTGTAAGATAGAAAGAGTTATAAAGCCTAATTAAATCATTTTAATGGAAACTTTAAGCCATGGAACATTCATAATGTTATATATAATCCATAAAGCAGATGTCTTCATTCCTGCTTCATAATGTTACAGTTGTATGCTGAGAGAAATGATTGTAACCATAAAAGTAAGCAATGTTTCTAATGAAGGTCAGGACAGTTGCATAAAATAAATAATAGCCAAGAGGAAAAAGTTCTCCTGCCCATTAATAATTTAAAAAGTATTCAGTCTATTATTGCTGTACTCTTTTAGTTTTTTGAAAGGTAGTTTTAAACATATACAAACTATTCAGTATTTATGGCTTGGCACTTTGTCACTTTTTACAACAGCACTACTGCTATGTTCATATCCAAGGCTTAGTGTACAAAAAATATCAAAAACAACTCGCTGAATGTAACTTTAGGTAATTCTTTTATCCTCCACATTCCTCCCACCTGATATTTTTAGTATGTACATGCAAAGATGTAGCTAACTAGACTTAATAAAACAAGACAGCTAAGAACCAAGACACTAGATGCTCCCAACCCAGGAAGCAGTGGGTGCCAGAAAAAACACACACACAAGATTAGCCCTAGAATCTGCGAATAGGCTCAAAGTAAAATGATGTCAGTCGACAGGCTGCACAGAGACAGGTCTGAGACATTCTTGTTAGGAACTGGATTCATTAACATGAAGCAAAGAATGCACAGTTATAGGAGCTAACAATTACAGGAGCGCTCGTGCACGTCAATGGCTTCTCATAATAGTGCATTAAACAGCTAAGATAAAAGGACATTTTTCAAGACTGAGAGGAAATTGGTAGTCTCTTTTTACTCAGGATTTTCTTTGTTACTCCTGTCACCTGATAAGGAGGCCCTGGCAGGTGTGGTTTGATTACAAATTCACATTTAGTTCTGCAAACATAGATGTTAGGCTCTGTTGAAAGTCAATCCTAATTTTCTCTTTTTCTTTTTTTTTGTGGGGGTTGGGGTATTTTGGGAGCTTTGAAACCTATAAAAAAGGCAACTGTTGTTCCGCTCACTTGTGTTAGCAAAAGAATACTGATATATAGAGGCATAGCCTGTAAAAAGACTGAGTACCCATAAAAGCCACTAGGGTAGAAAAACCAAGCTATAAGAAAGTAAATAAGAAAAAGTGTTTTATCAGGCAGTGAAAACCTATCCTGGCAATTGTTGAGCATCCAATGATTCGGACCCTCCCTTGAGTCATAACTTCATGTGGCAGAGGCATTGTTTGCTATGCAAGTAAGTGTAAAATTTTGAACATGCAATCATGCACCATGGTCGACAACCTTTGAATCAAAGATGGAACATAAGACAAAGAATGACCCGGAATCATAAACAGATCATGTCCACTTAAATGTAATATTTATAAGGATAGGTTAAAGGCCGGTCATTATCATCCAGCCTCTAAAGTGTCAGCACCATCCTAGACAGAATGAAGCTGTGACCATGTTTAAGTAATTTTGCCTGGAAGCCGCATTAGCATTTGAGATCGTTCCTCCCCCAAACTATGCGACTCTTCAATTCCACCCGGGGGGGGTAAACGTTAACATTTAACATTATACAAAGTTATTGTCTGTTTTTACCTGCATTATTATCAATCTTTAATTTAATATTGTTTTTTTGTATCAGTAAGGTGCTGCTGGAGTAAGTGAATTTCCCCTTGGGATTAATAAAGTATCTATCTATCTATCTATCTATCTCATTAAGTCACATAACCCTTTAACCGCATTGTAAGAGTCTGGGTGTAGTAGTCTCCGAGGCCAACAAATGGCACTCTGCCAGATTCCAGAACTAATTTAGGTCTGTAGTGACAAAAACATTGGAGATTTTTTTTTTCTTTTTAGAGAGTCTTAAATGGAGCAAAAAAAAATTCCACAGTTGAATTATGCAAAGATTCTTAACCAAAAGTGAAGTAATAATCACAACAAAATACAAAGTCAAACCAATTGAGAAAACAACAATTCTCATAGGCAGTGAAGAAAACTAATAGAAGTCTAGTTTAAAGTTCAGTTAAGCAGTGACAACAACTTTTCTTTCCTTAAATCAGATGGTAGCAGTGATACTATACACATACACCCTAATGCAGGAATGGTGTCCAGAAAAACAATTGTCCAAAATTATATGACTACTAAAAAAATAATAAAAAATAAATAAATAAAATTACAAGGTAACTAAAATGACAAAGGCCTACTGGAACAAAACATGACCTCCAAAGTCACTCAAGGAAAATGTAATCCCACTTCAGTCCAGGAATTTAGAGCTCGGAATAGAGTTGGGTCAGGACTCACTAGCAAAAGGAATATGGGCCAATCAAGAAAAGGTGTGTGTGTGTATGTGTGTGTGTGAGAGAGAGAGAGAGAGAGAGGAAGTAGGAGAGAGGGAGAAGAAGGGGATCTGAACTCGTTAAAGTGAGTCCAAATTAAAGTGTTTATTTTGTAAATTTGTATTTTTCCTGTATTCCCCTCTCCTTTGTGTACATTTGTCTAATAAACACACTATTTCCTTTGCTAAAAGTGCTAAATATCCACCTCTTTCATTTAGCTTTTGTTTCATTTCTTTCATTTTATTCCTCAAAGTAGTGGTAGGGTAGTGGTGATGTTGGTGATGATTGGGTTTTAGCATGAATCTACTTGTTGTATAGACTAGGCACTAATCACCACTTCTGTGTGTTCTCTTTTTTCCAATATTCAGTGGGGGCACTCTGCACGGATCCCAGCTGAGAAAAGCACACTGCACCAACCTACAATGTTAGGAAGAATGAATGAAGAATAAAGAAATTTACAGAATGCTATTCTCATATTTCTGCAACAAATTATCACTGACACATTTGGAGCTCATGGAGTTATATTTTCTCTAGTGTCCCTGCTGGTTAGATTTTTGATTTCCTCTCCTCCTTGGTAATCTGGCCATTGTATTTGTTTATTAAACTGGACTGCAGTATGGTTCTTACAGTCTTAAATTACCTTTAATAAACAATTGCTCTTTAGTTTTTTTTTTCATCTTTGTAAACCTTTCTGATTTATTATTATTGTAAAGCACTTTAATATTAATTCTTTACATTTATATAGTGCTTTTCTCAAAGTGCTTTCCATGCAGGAAGGAGCTGGGACATGAACCCATGATCTCCTCACTGCAAGGCAGCAATATGTTGATTTACTTATACAGTATGTATGAAATGTGCTATATAAATGAATATTGTTGTTAAACATTAGCCACTTGGCATCTTTCTTGGTGCCAGGTGTCATTACAACACTATCCCCTTATTCTATGGTAGATTACCAGAAGATATCATTCCAGTAGTCCAGAAAATGAAGTTGTTTGCTGTGGTAGGCTGATTCCCTGTACACCCTACATTAGCTTCAATATTAATGAATTATTTTCATTTAACTTTATATAATGAGAGGAGATCATTCAGTCCAGTAAACTCTTTGTTAGTTTCACTTCACTGATTCAAAAATAGTTGATACAGGGTGAGATTCAACTACTTCATTGGGCAGTTTTCTGAAGATTGTCTCCTGGATTAGTTGTTGTTTATTTACTTTTATGACCTGAATTGGATTATTGCATAAATGTACAGCAGCCTTTTACAGATGCAATAGTTTGTTTCTTTGGTTTGTTAGTAAAGAACATCTAATATTCTCAAAGAATGATAGTATTTTCTCTTCCCTATTCAGTTTGTACTGTCCCCATGAGTCTCATTGTTTTTGAGTATGTTTTAATTTTGTTTTTGAGTACATGTGGCACATAACTCACCTGGCCTACATTACTATATGCAGCCATTTAAGTGGACATTTTTGCATCAATTCCATTTTCTGAACCTGCCTAACCTAGTTGTAAATTTGCATTGCCTTGTAAGCTCTCCCAGCAGTATCAAGAGTAAGGCACCCTTCAAACGACACTCTGACTCAAGCAATGGCACTCTCTCATAAAGGGCCACTTGCAAGTCAACAGCTAACTTAAACTGAATGTGCTGGATATGGGTACAAAGCTACAATACCAAGAAAAAAAATTGTTTAAATACAGGGATTATAAACAAATGCTATACAATCCATAACTGGGCAATTTGTGCTAAACATTGCCTGCAAGATAACATAAAAATGATAAATGATTTCTGACATTTTTCTTCTAATTCATTACTGTCATTATTGCTTCTTTTACCCGTTTCCATAAAACATAGCTCTGCAAACTCTTCAAGGATTGTTGTATAGTCAAAAAATATCAGTTTATCTATATATATAAAAGCCAAATACCAATGACTCACTCATCGCGAAATCTCCCGAACCATGAGGACTTGGGACTTGAAATTTGGAATGTATGTTACTCTTGGCCCATAGGTGCTCGCTAAGAAACGTTTTTAAAAATTTCGTGGTCCAAGCGTGTTCTGTCTGTATGTCTGTCCAGTTTTCACAAGAGAATTACTTAACGGATTTAGATCTTGCTGTTTTCTATAGTCTGTTTGAACTTTCCGGTTGATTTTGCGACCACTCTCATCGCGCTAAGTACCATAGTTCGGTTGCGGTACCAATGTATTTATGCAAATCCAATAGAGTGGCTGTGGGCCGACAGCAAGGTGGCTGAGCCTTCCTCATTCACTCGCCAGCCTCTGTTTGAGTTGGTCTACGTCTCGCCATGTATTGGAGTGCACCTTGCCTCCGCTAAGCTAGCGATACCAGTTTGCGCAACACAGACATTATCATCTACAGATTGTTAAAGAGTAACGTCTGACATGTTTGAGAGAGAGATCAGAGCTCCATGTGTTAGAGGGTAGCTGCTGATTGCCAGAGATATCACAGTCATGTGCTTTTCTCCCCACGCGGGGAACGCTCTCCCGTCAGAGCTGAACACGTTCAGATGTAGTCCCAATGTCTATTGGTTTTTAAAGTTTGTCCTGTTTCATTACTATGTGGAGTACAGCTAGTTTATTATATTTAAGTATATATTATTGCTATTAGATAATAGAGTAACTAGCTGAATTACCCAGCACTACCTGAGTCAGAAAATGTAAAAAGTAATTAGAAACCATATATTTCCAAAACTTGCTGCCTTTAGTATTTTAATTGTTGGAGGACTGATGAGTATTCCTGGACTTTCATCAGTTCCACCTAAAAAAATACTTCACGCACATCCAGAAGCGTTTTATCAATTGGGATTGTGTCAATCTATCATGAGATGCTGCACATGAAGCCTCAACACATACAGATTTGGTTGTGTGCAATTCATTCAAATTAACTTTGTTATCTTTGCATCTTTTTTTTGTATACTGCTGCAGAACATTGTAGCGTTGCCATATAGGGGGTTTTCATTTTTGTATAGTATGTCCCGTTTAGTAATTGTTAATTGCTACTAACAACGCTGGTAGCTCGGATGCCTGTTTTTTAAATATAGGGGTCTGTGTCTTTAAACAGGTTTGCACAAATGCGGAGGGGCGTGTGGGATTTGTAGTTTGTAGTTGTACATTGAGAGAAAGGAAATGGCTGGTTATTATATTTACAAAAATGCATTTACTTTATATTACATGTATTGTTTATGTTCCACTTTTGAACATAACTTGATCATGCTTAATTTATTGAATCTTGCGGGATGTACAATATACCAATTTCAGTCATTTAGGTAGAAGTCAAAATAGTTATATTTAATCCTCACCGGAAATTAATAGGCACCAAGAGGATTCATCGTCAGCGGAAGCTGGATAACTTGGCGGTAAAGTCATGTGACTTTCAAAGAAGCAACAGGTTGTAGGTTTGAGTTGTTGTCGCCGGTTGAGAGCAAAAGGTTAATGAAATAAAGGCTAAAACACACACACTCGAAATATTCAGATATTCATTTAAAACACTTAATTACACAGACTAACGTTACTCCGTTTTTCCTTGTATTCTCTTTTAATGTTTTATCAAACTGGGCTCACTAACTACCGTCACAAGTCAGTAAATGTACTATTAAGTTGTCTAGATTTACTCGCTTAGTACAGATATGTTTTATTAATTCAGCCAGAGTGTTGTCTTGCAAGAATGGTTTATCTTAAAAACTTTAAAGTATTTGTGGACATCAAAAAGTCACATTTTAAAGACATTTAAAGATATTAGTAGATTATTACATATAGTTCATGATTACATCTTGCCTGAAGAAGGGGCCTGAGTTGCCTCGAAAGCTTGCATATTGTAATCATTTTAGTTAGCCAATAAAATGTGTCATTTTGCTTGGTTTTTCTCTACTTACATATAGTTCCAAAGATCGGACTTCTTTCCTTGTTTATTAACAGAAATTATTAAACATGTTTAGTTCTTGAAAACAATCTGTGGAGCAACAACAAGCATTGTATCTTTTGGCTCAAAAAATGACATTTTTATTTTTTTACAGTAAAATGTGCAAAACTCTAAAAGTATGCAGTCAGAAGTGTAAAAAGTATAATAATAATGCAAATACTGAGTGAGTGTCACTTTCGGATTCATCAGACTCGCTTTTGGTTCAATTGTCTATTTCATTTTCACTGACCGAAGACTGATTCACTTCAACATCATTGCTTATATCACCGTCGAGAGCGTATTGGGCTGCTAAAAAACGTTTTTCACAAGGCGCTGTTATTACTAGGAACGCCTACATGTGGGAGGAGAAAACGCAGCTATACCGTTGCCCAAATACTGTTGCCCTACTCTAATGCTAAGGAATGGGATTTAAAGATAATATTGAGCTGCTTTTTTTTTTTAAACAACAAAATGGACATAATAAATATATTATGCTTGAAAATGTGTTCTAAGTACAGTGGAACCTCGGTTCACGAACGTCTCGGCACACGTACAACTCGGTTTACGACCAAAAAGTTCGCCAAACTTTTGCCTCAGTTCACGACCAAACACTCGGTATACGAACAAGCCAGGTTCCCTTTCGGTTTGTTGATGTTCATTCTCTCCCTGTGCATTTCCTGTGCAGCGAGCGAGAGAGAGCGCGCCGGCGCGCGCACACACACACACACACACAGAGGCAGCGCAAGAGACAGAGGGCTGTACACACACACACACACACAGGAGCACGCGCGAGAGAGGCGTGTGCGCACACACACAGGAGCGCTCTAGACAGACACACTGTGAGCTGCAAAGCTGATCGCACCCCCAGAGAATACAGACGCCCCTGGGAAAACCCCTAAGAAACATGGACAGACTACCTTCACATTCCTCCTTTCCCTTCTTGCCAGCTCTGTCGCGTAATATGCCTCTCGTGCGGTGCTCCGCCTTCTTAAAAAGCCTGCACGGGCTTCTTTCAGTTTGTTAAATTGGTTGCTTGCTTCTCCTTCTTTCTCTCTCAGACAATCTGTGCTCCTGGCGGAGCTGTCATCTCTGACTTGTCATGGAGCACGTTTAAACTGTTGAAAAGAGACAAATGTTTGTTTGCAGTGCTTTGAATAAAGTTCCTTTTTTTCTACAACCTCCTGTGTCTCTGTGCAAATCTGTGACCCAAGCGTGACAACACACACAGGCGCTCCAAGCTCGCAAAAGAGAGACGCACGCACACACACAGGAGCACGCTAGAGAGACACACACAGGTGCTCCAGGCTCGCAAAAGAGAGACGCACGCACACACACACACACACAGGCGGGGGGCGGGGAGAGAGAGGCGCGCGCGCGCACACACACAGGAGCGCGCTAGAGAGATACACACAGGTGCTCCAGGCTCGCAAAAGAGAGACGCACGCACACACACACACAGGCGGGGGGCGGGGAGAGAGAGGCGCGCGCGCACACACACAGGCGCTCCAGGCTCGCAAAAGAGAGACGCACGCACACACACACAGAGCGATTGAGGGACGCATAAGTTAGAGAAGGCTTGTTTTTGTTTTCAGTTCTGTTTCCAGTGATCGGTTCGTAGCCTGCATTGTTGCAATGTTACTTTTCTTGGTGGTTTATTAAATTACGGATTTTTCAAATGTTCCTTTTTTCCCCTGTGCTTAAAACTAATTAAAAAAAGTGTTTTTAGCGAGAGCGGTTCCTAGCACTATAGCGCGAACTATTGCAGTGTTAGTTTTCTCTGTTGTTAAAGGTTTTCTCAGTGTTATTCAATGTTTTTACATTTAGTTTACCATTACGCTGTGCATTCTATGGTATAATTAACTATATTTGTGCTTAAAAACTAAAAAAATGTATATATTTACATACAGTTTCTACGGTCTGGAACGGATTAATTGTATTTACATACAATCCTATGGGAGAAATTGCTTCGGTTCACGACCAACTCGGTTTACGACCAGAGTTTTGGAACGAATTATGGTCGTGAACCGAGGTTTCACTGTATCTCAGTTCATCAAGCTATAAATGTAATATACTCCTCTCTAAAAACAGTCATTGATTATTTTCTATTCAAACAATTACAACAACCTTACATTAGATTTTAATACTTGTGTTGCCTGGGTACTGCCTGCCTTTATGGAAGGCTTGTATAAGAGTAGACTGCAGCTTGAGAGTCTGTGCACTCTTCTGATTGCCTCCATTCTAACTCCGCATGTTTGGTAATATGGCTGACTTTCCTGTATTTTACTAGTTTTGTGGTGTTGCTGCAATAACGTACAGTCTTCTGACATGTATCACATTTTGCTTCATTATTATTCACTCAGTGGAGTAAAATATCTACAAACAACACTTTACTTTCTTTCTGTCATTGCCTCACATACACAGCTCCACTGTTTTGGCTGGTGGACCATGGCAGTGCCAGTGTGAATGCAGGGCGATAACAGGAAAAGCAGCTTGTGTTTTACACAATATGACACATTAAATTTAATCATGTTCTCACGATCGAATGCTTTTTTTAAAAACAATTTCTAATAAACTTGCATATTATTGAAAATGTGTAATATCGATACTTTTAATGTGAACAGTGATATTTAAATTAAAAGGTCAGGATCAGAGCATCGATCCGCCCATCCCTAGTGGTGAGACTTTTTGACTTTTCCATTTTACACTAACTTCATCATTGGCAGCACCTGAAAACCCTTTATGAATTGGATGTTCACGGCAGAAGAACATTTTGCACGTCCTTCAGATACAGAGATGGCGGTGAGTACTTTTTCTCCCAATCCTGCCCACAGTTACTCTTTATTAAGGGGTGCCTCAGATGCTCATTCACCTTCTGGACTCTGTGTTCATTATCCATTTTTCCGGGAAGCAGTTTACTAAAGGGGGTTATTCCACCACATCTTTTCTTCTGTTAACGGTTGTTTGCACTTCAGGATCCACACTTTTCACTTACCATAAAAACTTTTCTAGGAATGTAAATATCGTTGGTGGTTGTTAATGGCATTTGTTTGTATTTGTGTGATTACAAACACAGGAAAAAAAGTAAATAGTTATTAAGCAACAAATTCTTTGATTAATTATAATATATTTAATCTGTTTGGATATGGTGTGTGTTGTTAATATTCAGGGGTTGGAGTGGAAAATACTGTAGTGCAGAGCTATCCAATTACAAAGTCAATTGGGCCAGATTTTCAAACCAAGAAATGTAGCTGGGCCAAACATTTTCAGTGGCTAGTAAGCAGCAGGTATTGACAAATTTGAAACGAATACAAATGTATGTAGTGGAAAACATGTAATGATAATTCATTGTTTTCATTGTTGTGGTCACATCTGTGACCTTGGCAGTGACATTCATGTCTCTGGTGACTCTTCCTATGAAGTCAGTAGATGGATTGGGAGAGGATGGGGGGTCATGAGGTCGCTGGAAAGGGGTGTGTGGTGCCCCCAATATCTATGCAAAAGGACGAAGGTCCAAGTCTTTTGAGTCCTGGTGCTTCCTGTCTTGCTATATGGTTTCAAGACATGAATGCTATCCAGTGACCTGAGACAAAGACTGGACTCCTTTGGTACTGTGTCTCTCCGGAAAATCCTTGGGTACCGTTGGTTTGACTTTGTGTTGAATGAACGGCTGCTCATGGAGTCCCGAATGAGGCACATTACCTGCATTGCTGAGGGAGTGTCAGTTACGGCACTATGGCCATGTGGCGCGTTTCCCTGATGGTGAGCCAGCTCGTAAGATCCTCATTGTTGGGGACCTGAGTGGCTGGACCAGGCCAAGGGGTCGCCCACGTAACATTTCCAGAGGGTGGGACTGGACCGTGTGTCTGCCTGGGGGGTTGCCAACTGGGATCCTGAGTTGTTTCATCATGTAGTGGGTGCAGCAACGCACTGTACCAGTGCATGCTCCCCGACTTGACTTGACTTGGTCACATCTGACACAGGAAAGTCAAAAAGTGCATTAAAAAATAAAATAAAAAAGATGGAACTGAACAGAATCTGAGGTAGTAGCAATATTTTTTTTTTCACTTTAGAAATAAAAAAAATAAACATCTTGGTTATATCTGACCTAGGCACATCTCAAAGTGCATAAAAATAAAAAAGTGCACAGTACAAATAACATTTCTTTCCCTTTTGAAATAAAACAAATGTTTTGGTCATATATGACCAAGGTCCATCTTAAAGTGCATTTAACTAGAACTATCAAAATTATCAGTGCACAAACCCATAACAAGTGATAAGAGTAACTAACACACATGAATACAGCGTCTACTGCACACTGAAGTAACAGAGATCCAATTTAAATCACCACATGCATGATTAGCAGAGTCTTTTTGTAAACAAAAATGTGGTGGAACGCATATGATGTATTTGGATCAAGTTTGAGGTACCATGAAGGTATATAGAAGCTGAGTGTCCTAACACTACACGTTTGATTATTTGGTGAAAAACAGCATTTAAAATTTGAAATTGAAAAATCATTGTG
This sequence comes from Erpetoichthys calabaricus, assembly GCF_900747795.2. Lineage (NCBI taxonomy): Eukaryota > Metazoa > Chordata > Cladistia > Polypteriformes > Polypteridae > Erpetoichthys > Erpetoichthys calabaricus. Next base: position 118,030,412 of record NC_041399.2, on the reverse strand, counting down.
TAATAATTCTTTACATTTATATAGCACTTTACTCCATTACTCAAAGTGCTTTGCAAACTCCACACAGGAAGGACCAAGGACATGAACCCATGATGCTACCATTTCACCATCTGCCTAGGTGAATTGTACTGCATAATATAGTACTTGATAGCTGAAAATTACAAACACAGATTTTCCAAAAATCAAAAAAAATATCAACCTCAATTTAATAACGAGCTATATATTCTACAAAAAAGTTTTAAAGAAAATTCCAAACTTTTTGCAAGTTTTCATCAAATGCAATCTTCTTAATTCATTCTTTGCTATGAGTGTCAGTATCTGATTGTTATCCTTGTAACAGCCATGAATTTGCAGGAGCGAAGTGTGTGAGTGAAGGGCCAACCAATTGTATGAAGAGAACAACAACAATATTTATTTATGTAGCACATTTTCATATAGGTAATGTAGCTTATAATGCTTTATAAGATGACAGAAAGAAAGTTATTTGAAATAAAAAACAAATTAGATTAGGCAATAGTATTAAAGAATAAGTATCAGAGGCAAAAGGTAAGCTCAAATGGCTGGGAGGACAGAAAAACAAAAAAATGAAACTCCAGTTAGGCTGGAGAAAAAAATAAACTCTGCAGGGGTTCCAGGCCAAAAAGATCGCACAGAGTTGGTTTTCAGGCTTCACATGATAGTATTTGATGATGTTGGTTTTGTGAACAGCTGAGACACCTGCCTTCATTCCATCATCACAGGTAGCTGCATGGTTCCTTGATCAGGTGGTGGTGGCACAGATCACAACCACAGAAAAACCCAGAAAAGAGAGCAGAGAAAAGTACAGATTAGTACAGATTGCAGATGCCTGAAGAACATGATACTTTTATGCCTATACAGTGTATAAGAAAATACAAATAAAATGTGGCTATGAAAAAGCCATTATTAAAATAATGGGTTTGTAGCAGTTTTTTAAATCAATCCACAGGACTAGCCTGGTGAATATTTATCGGTAAATGATTACAGATTTTGGTTGCATAATGGCAAAAGGCCGCCTCACAGCTTCTTTTAAACTTGGCTCTTGCAGTTATAAGCAGACTTCCATTTGAAGATCTAGGGTTATGACTTGGGGTGTAGGGGGACAGGCCAGATTATTTAAGGCTTTGAAAACCATTAGTAGTGTTTTAAAGTCAGTTCTGAATGACATGGTTAAGCAGTGTAAGATGTAGTAGTGAGTAGTGTTCAAATTTTTCTTTTCTTGTTAAGATTCTGGTTGTTGCATTCTGCGCTAATTGCATTGATGTCTTTCTTAGGTAGTCCTGTAAGGAGTGCATTACAGTAATCTAGTAAACTAAAAACAAATTTTTCAGTGTCTTGTAAATTAATTAGAGGTCTAACTTTTGCTATATTCCTTAAGTACAGAAACACAAACCCAGGGCCTCAGGTATAAACAGAGGGTACGCACAAAAATGTTGCGTTAATAAAAGGTATGATAGTCGAGAAAGAGGTGTGATTAAAATCTTCACAAATAGCAATAAAGAAATTGGGGCGCAGACTCAGAAGATCTACTGTTTTGGCACTAATGACGTCATATGCCCTCAGAGTGATCGTGCTGGAAGGATGTAAAGAATGACGACTTGAGAAAAGCTCTGAGACAGTAATAAAGGTGAAGTCTAATGGCCAACAGTTTGTTATGCTGGGTACATACAGTCCTCACCTTAATGTATCTAGGGCTGCACCAACAATTGTTTTTGTAAAGAGTTCATCCACCACACCTTTTCTTCTTGCCGGCTTATCTGTTATGTTGTAATTCAGCTATGCCTCCATAAAACACATGACTCTGTATTCATGGAAAGCTTTCTGGCTCTGGATGTAAATAATGAATCCATTCTCTGTCTTAGCCATTGTGGTCAATTTTGTGGTGAAGTGCAGCAGTAAAATCAATGTATTCCCAATATAAAGAGAGTATCAGTCCTTATAAAGTTTAACTAACAAGCTACATAAACATTATCCTAGAGTTTAACTATGGGAATTTTAACTAAAAAAAGAAAGGAAATGCAAACACTAAATGCAGAGAGCACGTTAGGCAGGTTAATTAAAGGAATTATAGTGGGGATTTCCCCCCTCTATGAAAAGCTTAAGAGACAACTTGCACAGCAGTATGTGGTAATCTATGATCTCTTTTCAACATACACATTTATTACTGTAGTGCTTTGAAAATGAATCTGGTGTCTTTTAAAGATATGTTGTGTGAATGTATTTTAAGCAAATACCATTTGCAGGTATCCATTATGAGTGAGACTATTCAGAAACTAATTCTTGATTAACTAAGCTTTTCAGATTTTACTGCTTCAGCTGTCAAAGAAAGAGTCCATCAAGAATATTTCTTATACTGAAATACTACATAACGGTGTATTATTAACATATTGTAAAGAACTCTAAAATTGAATCTTTAGGAAATCTGCCAGGCGTTTTCATCTTCAGGGCAACAAATTTGTTAAAACAGCTAACATTTAGGCCAGTTGTGGATAAAAAGAAACAAAAAGCTACAAAAGGTAATTGTAATACATTGTTGTAGCATGATCTACAAGATAAAATGATAGCTATGTTTCCTGGCAATCCCCTGAGGTGTTATTTGAAAATGTTGCATTGAATTTTACTTTACACTTGTCTGAGCAATGAAAGTACAGTAGCCCATGAGAAAAAAAAAAATGACTGTATATTACAGACTATCTGGGAACTGGATCTGTTTAAAATGGAGAAGGATATTTATTAGGATGAGTGGAATCCACAATATAAATAAGGATTACCTCTTATTACATCTGTTAACATTGTAGGCACTCGTTCTTGCAACCTCCTTTGTCACATTGTTTTTCACCTTCATCCAATCAGCTTTAAAGTTATCCACTGACATTAGAGGGACTTAATGGTGAACAGCATTCACTGAGTTAAGGAAGATGGCATATAGCCTATATTCTAAGTTGGTCTATCCCCAAGTTATTCTCTAGTTTTTACGAAAATATTAATGCGCACTAGTATAAACACTTATATTGATAGCTACCCCTAAGAATACACTAGCATTCACAGTACAACTTCATGAAGCCACAAGGGACGTGTGCAACACGTCCTCTCTTGAGTGGCAAACATATATTTATTTAACATTGCAAAGAAATTAAATGAGAACAATGTCCAAATAGCCACTATATCGTGTACAAAGAAAAGAATGGTGTGAAATGCCTGATTAAAGGTCCGTAGCTCCAAGCATGTTCTGGAGAATGTTGGGACATCCAGCTGTAACAAAAACTACATAAAGCCTTAAATATTCACATTTAACAAGGACTTTTAAAAGTGTATGCATTTATATATGCTTGTTTGCATTTGTTCTGTTGTTTTATTTTTCTTTTTTTAAAGTAAATAAAGGATTAATAAAGGATTAATGCAACAACAGTTCAGTGAACTTTGACTTTTGGGGCCACCAAACAAAAGCAGTACCAGAAACAGTACTTAAAGTGAACGCACTCAAGTTTGTTTAAGTAAGAAATACCTATTAGAATGTCAATCCACTTGCTTTTTATTTGGAGATAAAAATTAATGAGAAATTAATACATAGTAATGGAAGAAAAGGTGGGCTTAAGAGCATTGTGGTGTAAACCCTTTTTCTGCATGACTGTGGATCCAGGTTAATACTCAGTGGTGAGACTGTGGCAGTGTCAGGATTACTAACATTCAATTTTAACTTTCCAAATGTATGGATGCCTTTAACAAATGATTGCAATATTTGGGAAGATAACTCTTTAAAACTGGGATACTGGGACAGTGCCTTGTATTTTTTGTGTGTTGATTGTTTTTAATACTTTAAGTTACCATGTGCTTTTAATTAAATACAAATATGGAAAGTAAAACAACCATGCTGGAGTGTATGTTGGGGAGTTTATAACTGTATATGATTCAAAATCCGCTCCTTACCAATTCTTATTTATTAAAGACTCATTTTTGGAGACATTTTATGTAGTGATCTGGTGTTGAGATAGCATTACATAATTGTAGCTGCGTTTTTCCAAAAGTTTCCAAAGTTCAGCAGCTCTAACTTAAAAAATGGGATTCAACAAAGACCTGACATGCAGAAATGATTCCACAGACAAAATATCTTCATTTTTAAGAGTTTAGTAAAATTTCAAAGTAAAAACATTTTACACAAAAAAGAAAATTAAAATAGCAAAAAAAAAAGCAAACATTCTTGTTAAGAAAGGTTCTGTTCAAAGCTTAAATCTTGTTACATCTCAAATCGTTACAATTTACTTAACATTTCTGAACCATTTCAAAACGGTCAGAAAACTGTTTGCTTATCCCATTTCTAAGTTAAAAATGGGTCTTTCAAGTCCCTGCTTACTAGGACCTGTTCTAAATACAACTGAATCTATTATCACACTGTTTCTCGGTTATAGTAAGAAGGTTCTATCTCTTGCTAACTTATAGAGGGAAAAGACTATACCATTGCCTATGACTATGGAAGAAATTATATTCTATTCAAATTAAGCAAACATTAATATGAGTTTAACTCAAAACTTTAACTTTCTAAAATTGGCTCTTACAATAATAGTCATGCTGTTTCAAAGAAGCTAAATTTAAACTTTTCTGTCATAAATAGTAGAGATGGGATATTAGTAAGTTCAGTAGAACTGGAGCAACTAGAGTCAACTGCAAGACATAGAAGAACCAGCTGAGAACTAGTTGAAATTCACTACCTATAAGAAGGATGGAGATTGGAGTATGGCATTCATGTTAGCAGATGCAAAGGAGCACCTGTCATTTGATAAGGTCACTTTTATTTCTTCTTTTCATAGTATGCAATGGAGATTGTAGACTATTTGATGGAAGATGCTTATCTTGACATACTGCTTTTGATAGTCTTAGATATGTTAGTGGCATCACAGAAAACACTGAATTTGCACAAATGGAAATATGTGTTGCCTGATGGTCAAGTCCTGAAATTCCACACAAAAAAGCAGAATTAACTTGGATGAGGGAGATGTCCTGGATCAAACTGTATATACTGGAAGAGAGAGTGGATGTGCTACTTGGTGAAGAATTTATTGTTTCTCAGTCTCTAGTGGTTCAGCTGTTGTTGAAAAAGTGGCCTGAGGTATGGACAAAAAGGAAGGGATGACCAAAATATCTGGACCATCGATGAAGTTCCAGTGAGACAGCAAACATATTTGGTTTCTCCCCACAAGAGGTCTGTTATTCAGGCACACATACAACAGATGTCGGAGGAAGGAATTTTAGAAACTTCAACCTCAGCATGGCAGTGCCTGCTCTTTGGGAATCAAAATGGGATGTAAAATAGTGGTTTTGTGTTGTCTATTGTGGTCTTAATTCAAAGGCCAGGGAAGATTCTTACCCAATGCTACTCATTCATGAAATTTTAGACTCTCTTTAGGAGATTTTAATTCCCTAGACCTTCAAAAGTGGGTAGGTGGAAATGGTAAGAGGCAGTATACACAAAACAACTGTTATAACCTCCAGTGGGTGGTACCATTGTAAATTAGTGAGATTTTGACTGAAGGATGCTGGAGCAACTTTTCAGCATCTCATGGAGTAAGTATTGGGGGGCCTTCAAGGTAGATGTTGTTTTATGTATGTGAAAGACAGCATTGTCTTCTCCTGTTAAGTGCAACAACATCTATAAGTTGCATTTGACAGGTCTTGCACTAAAAACAAAGAAATGCAGATTTGTTCAAGAACAGCTTATTTTGGTACCTGTGATATCAGCTAGAGGAGTAATGGTAGATACAAGAAAAGTTACCACCATGTTCCACCACACCAAATAATGTTAAAAGCGTCCAGTGTTTTTAGAAATGGTAGGTTGGTATAAACTTCTTCCTCATTCTGTGAACATAGCAGCCCCACTACATTCTGTAAAAAGGAAATATGTGGACTGGGTGTGGACACCAGAATGTCAGGAAGCATTAAATAAGCTAAAAGATAAACTAACATCACATCCTATCCTTGCTCAGCCTAACTTAAACATGCCATTTCAGGTTCATACTGATGCAAGTGATATTGGAGTTGGCGCTGTTTTAACACAGATGGAAAAGGAACGAGAAAGTTATTGCATATGCATGTAGGGTTCTGCATGGTCTTGAAAAAAAATATTCAGGCCCAGAGAAAGAGTGCTTAGCTATGGTCTTGACTGTTGAGAATTGGAGACATTTTTTTGTGGGGTTGGAGTTTGTGGTGTTCATAGATAGCAGTGCTTTTTATTGACTTTTAATACAGCAAAGCCCTCATCGCTTCAAACCCACTGAATTATAAGATTGTAAGTTTAAAGTGCTGTATAAGAAAGGATGGAGTAATGTAGTTCCAGCTTTATCAAGGATGCCAGTGAAGAGGTAGAGCCTATATGTGGACTCGGCATAATGTCAGTAGCCTGGGCTCCCTTGCAAAAATTACATCATCCCTGTACATCAGGAGTTGAGAAGCAAGACTGCTACTGCACAAATGGGCCACCTTCAATTTGAGGAGGAACAAGAGGTCATCTATCACTAAATACCTGAAAGGTTGGGAGGCTGGAAAGATCAACTGAAAGTTCCAGAAGAATTGGTGTCAAACTTTCTTAATTTTTATTTTACAAAAGCCCATTCGTGAACCAATTAGGCAAGACTAAGACCCTGCTATATATTTTGAATGTGGCATGGTGGCCAACTATTAGGAAAAGCCCATGTGAAAAGATGTTGTATCTGTCAGCAGTACAAGAATCCCACAGGGAAGCCAGCGGGATGTTTACAGTTGGCAGAAGTCCTAGAAGCAGGGGAGATTCTTGGGATGGACCTTATGGGGCCATTACCAATAAGAAGAACTGGACTACATTTTTAAAGGTCGTTGTGGACTATTATATCAAGTGGGTTGAGTTGTTTGCATTAAAAGACAGCAAGACTCAGGGGATGTCTTAAAAGGTAGTATATTTACTTGATGGGGCGTGCTAAAGCATATTGTCTTTATAATGCATGGGGAATAAAGCAGAAGACCACTTCAGCCTTTCATCCTAAGACAAACATGACAAAATGGGTAAATAGGACACTTAAAACAACGATTGCCTTCTTTGTGGGAATGCATCATCAGGATTGGGACAGATGGTTGTTGCAATTACAGCTCATATTGAATTCTGCAATGCATGAGACAACTGGTGTAACTCTGGCTGTGCTGGCTCTCAGAAGACAGTTTAAAGGCCTATTAGACTGGTTGATTCACCAGGTGCTACATCCTGAAACAAAATACTATTATGTAATTAATTTGCAAGATCAATTAAACAAAGAAATTAAGAGTACGATGGATTGTGCAAGTGCTAGACACTTTGTGTGTGGAGACTTGGTTTAGCTGAGGAAACACTTATCTTTTTAAGGCAGTGAATAAATTTTCTGCGAAGCTAGTACCAAGTTGCATGGGTCCAGCTACAGTGGAGAAAAGATTACGAGCCCATTACGTATAACATCAGCTGGAGGGAGGATGCAGATAGAAAGTGTGTTACTGTAACTGTAGTAAATATGAATCCCTACCTTGGCCAACTGTTGTTACACAGCTATTCCAAGGTCTACAATTCATTCATACAAATACCAAGTCATCATTATTTATAGATATGCCTGTGTTTTCAGATTTATCCGGATGGTATTTTAAGTCTGCAGTAAATGTATTGTATTAAAATGAATTAAGATCAGTTGTCCTGAGGGGAATCGCATGATGCATGCAGCTAAAGGCCGCATAGTTCTGCTTCTGTCCATCTTTTCCATCTTGTTTCCATCTTTCCATCTTTTGTTCACCACTGATTTCCCTTGCCATGTAAACTTTTTCAAAATGACATAAGATTCAGCTTACCTTGGTGCATCCGATCATGGCTACTTCACAAAGAAGATCCTGTTTCTCCCTTAGCAGTCCAGATAAAAAGATACCCCAACCTGAAAGCAGCGTGGAGGAGAACACCATCTCTCCCTTCATGGCTTGTTGAGGAGATAAAAAAATTTGTTGGGGACAAGGTGAACTCCTTACATGGTGTCATCCAGCAGAATCATAACAAGCTCTGGTCTGATATGAACGCCTTATGGTCTAACTTCAAGTTGCTGCAGAAGGACGTTGCCTCTGTTAAAGAAATGTCTGACCGCCATACTACGGAAATTGCTGGCATCAAAGGGGAGGTTGAGTCATTGTCTGCAAAACTCACTGAGATGGAAGATCGTCAGTGCCATAATAACCTTAGACTTTTCGGCATAAGGATTGGTAGAGGTGGAAAAGATATGCTAACTTTCCTACGTCAGCTCTTGCCAAAAACTTTTCCTGCTCCTATTTCCTTTGAGTCCGTTGTGTTTTCCTGTGTGCTTACTCTATATCTCACTATTTTAATGGGGCTTATCAGTTTTCAAGTCTGTCTGGCAGTTATTTGAGAGTCAAGAAGATTTCAGGACTTTTTCTTTGAAGTACCTAAAATTTTTATCAAGACTTCAGTGGTAAAACAGCTGCTGCAAGACGGCAACAAACGCACCAAACAGAAGGGTGAAGGAATTAGGAGTTACTCCTTTTTTGTTTTTATCTTGTGCATCTCAAACTCTATTTTGGAGGTCATCATATATTCTGTAACACTCCAGCTGAGGTGAGTAAAGTTTTAGATAACTTCGAATTGCTCAGCACCTTTCCTTTTGACGCATCACTAGATGCCTTGCACCCTTTAGTCCTCCACTGGGTCGCTGCAATAACTTTTTTGACTGACTCCATTGTGAAGCTTGCCTAGCTGAAGTTCTGCTGTAAAATTACTTTTATTTTGTGTTACGACCTACTCTAGATCTTTTTGTTAAACTCAGTTTGTTTTCTTTAATTTGGTGCAGATGACTTAATTGAGTCTTGCCCTAATTACCCACCTATTGAGTTTCCATCCATCCATCCATTTTCCAACCCGCTGAATCCGAACACAGGGTCACGGGGGTCTGCTGGAGCCAATCCCAGCCAACACAGGGCACAAGGCAGGAAACAATCCTGGGCAGAGTGCCAACCCACCGCAGTATTGAGTTTCCCACTGTTGTTAAATCACCTGGGTTGTGGGTGAGGTGTAGATTATACAACAAAGCTTGTTTAGGTTTTAGGGAAGAGAGAGGGGAAGGAAGGAAGGAAGGATGGATGGATGGATGGATGGATTTGGGTATAGAGAGTTAAGGTTGGATGGTCTGGCTTTGGTTTTTTTTTTCTTATTGCTTGTTAAAGAGATGTACTTGTAAGCTAGCTATCAATGTAGTAAATGTGGATAGTGTGTATCTAGCTGTGTAAACTTTGTTTAGCTAGATAGCTGAGTCAATGTTGTCCTCCTGCCTAGTTTCTGTTTTGTGTGCAGCTTTCTCCATATTTTGTGAGGTTTTTCTTTTTGACAATAAATGGATTCTTTTTATTTAGCTGGTTTAGTTTTTTTTGTGTTTTGTCTCCCTCTCTCTCACTTGTGTGCAGCCTATTTATATACCCCTAGGCCTTTTGGTAGGTCATAACATTTGTCAAAGAATTTTATGAGAACTGATTATCTCTCAATATTTTGGTGACTTTATTTTAATTTCTTTTAATTATTGTTATTATGATTCAACCTTGGAGGGTAATTCTTTGTAGTGATCATCAGGGTCTGGGTGTTTAGTTTATATTTTGCATAATTGGCCATTCTAATGGCAGGGGCTTTCATTTCTGTTTTGTATTTTTTTATTTCTTATTGAGTATTGTTGTTGGGCGAGTGCATGCAGCTGTTCATTTGGTAACGGGTGCTATATGCGTGTTAACTCTGATGTCTTGCATCCTTGGGTTGTACGTGTTTGTGTTTATAAGCCTTTCTACTACATGTCCCAGGTTTTTAGCTCAGACATTTTGCTTCATTCATGCAATGTCGGAGGTGATGGGGGATGGGTGAGGTGTAGGGGTGGGTGCTTCTGGAGCCACCTTTGCCCAATTTAAAGATATATGACCGGCTTTCTGAATGGCTGATTCAGTGATTATCCAGAACACAGGGTAATGGCTTTTATGTAATTTTTTAGTACACGGATGAGAGGATGCTGCAGGAATATGCATGGCTCTTTTAACACATCTTTCTGTTTTCCTTTTCTGCTTATAATGTTCTGTTTATTTCAGACTAATTTGCTATAGCTAATTATGTTACAGCATTATTAGCCATAATACTATATGGCTAATTTGGATATAGCATTGTGGAACGTTAGAGCCTTGTCAATACCTGAAAAAGGTCTTGTGTGACTGACTTTTTACATAGACACTCTATTGATCTCTCGTTCTTAATTGAGAAGCATTTATTAAAATAAGATGTGATGTGGGCTGCCTCTAGCATTATATGGTTCTCTTATTGTCATGTACCCCCTCCTGCAAGTGGGGAGTTACAATACTTGTCTGGTGATCCCCTTAGCTTAAGGTTCTGGGCTCTGGATGTGATTCTAATTGTAGGTACTGTTCTCTCCTGTCCAAGCTTAGAAGACTAGATTTATAACTGTGTATGCTCCCACCACTTTCATGGTACTTTCTTCCAGGACTTGGCTAGTCAGATTCTTACACACAATGACTGAGTATATTATTGGCACAGATGCAAAAAAAAGATAGACTACTGTTTGTGCGTCAGCGGTCAGCACGCCACAAGTTAAGCTCAAGTAGATGCCTAAAACTGAGCGAGCAAACAGCACCAGGAGATAAAACCGCCTCGCAATTTACAGTTAGGTCCATAAATATTTGGACAGAGACAACTTTTTTCTAATTTTGGTTCTGTACATTACCACAATGAATTTTAAATAAAACAACTCAGATGCAGTTGAAGTGCAGACTTTTAGCATTAGTTCAGTGGGGTGAACAAAACAATTGCATAAAAATGTGAGGCAACTAAAGCATTTTTTTAACACAATCCCTTCATTTCAGGGGCTCAAAAGTAATTGGACAATTGACTCAAAGGCTATTTCATGGGCAGGTGTGGGTAAGTCCGTTGTTATGTCATTATGAATCTATACATATTAATAAAAGGCAAAGCCCTCACTGACTGACTGACTGACTGACTCACTCATCACTAATTCTCCAACTTCCCGTGTAGGTGGAAAGCTGAAATTTGGCAGGCTCATTCCTTACAGCTTACTTACAAAAGTTAGGCAGGTTTCATTTCGAAATTCTACGCGTAATGGTCATAACTGGAACCTGTTTTTTGTCCATATACTCTAATATACGCCATATACTCTAATATACGCCTCCTACGTAATCACGTGAACTAAAAACAAGGAAGAGATTTACAACACGAGTCAAACGCGGAAACGAAGGTAAATGACGTTAATTTTTGAGTGTCTTTTAATACTGTGTAAGCATACATATTAACACATGTGCAATTAAATGTGTGCATTTACGGGATGATTTCTCAGGCTTAAAAGCTCGCCTTTTATCAAACGCGGGAACAAAGGTAAATTACGTTGTTCAGTGTCTTTTAATACTGTGTAAGCATACATATTAACACATGTGCAATTAAACGTGTGCATTTACGGGGTGATTTCTCGGGCTTAAAAGCTTGCCTTTTATTAAAAAGGTAAATGCAAAGTGTTTTCATTCTGAAGGGCACAAACCACGTTAGATTTCAGACGTTAAACGCGCAAAAATGTCGGTACACCAGATAAATAAGCGCAACATATTATCAGTTGTATTGTATGCTTACAATACATATAGAAATGTGTTAATCATTAACTAATATTCTGGGATGGTGTTTTTCGACTCGCGCCTTGATTTAAACGATTGCATTTGTTGGTGGGTTTGCATAGCTTATTGTCAATATCTTTACACCTCTTTTTAAGACTTAATTTAAAAAGGTTTTCTTCTTAATTAAAATTTAAAAGCAATACTTCACCGCTGCGAAGCCCCTCTAGCGCTGACGTCCAAGCTTCGATTACCGTAAGCGAGTGCAGTGAGTGTGTACGCCTGATGAGCCAAGAATAAGGGGGAAAGATGTGTCGCGTACTCTGCATTATTTGACAGTAAACTATTTTCAACCATTCTATGATCTGCTTCTCACAACTGAAGGCACCGTGGCTGATGTTACCTGACTTGCTGGCCAACCATAAGCGTTACCTGGTAGGTAACCAGCCACTCACTTCACTCCCTTACGGTAATTGAACCTCGGACGTCAGCGCTACTGGCGAAGCCCCTAAAATTGCGCCACGGCGTATGGTTCGTTTATTTGACAACATGTAGATTGGGGTAATTATATTCACAGCATTTGTAGTCTGATTCACAATCTGATTGTATGGGTGGTTACCTACCAGGTAACGCTTATAGTTGGCCAGCAAGTCAGCTCGAAGTGATCACTCGAGTGAAGGCAGCTTCACAAAAAAAACATCCTTAACAAACTGTTATTAGTATATTTTCCCTCAATTTAAAAAGGTTTTCTTTTCTTCTTAATAAAAATTTAACAGCAGTACTTCGCCGGTGCGAAGCGCGTGGATTTGACCGATTGACAATTACAGACATATTCATGAGTGCAGGTACTTCGGAAAGAAAGCACCGTGTAAACCCAAAGTTTAAATTAAGTTCATAGACCTACAAAAGGTTGCCATTCATTTGAGGCAAGATTGCTTTTCTTCTGTACAACTATACGTTGCATTCTCAAGAGTGTGCTTGCACGGCTTCGGATATAGATATATATATATATATGTATGTATGTCTATATATAAATATGTAAACTTATAAGTACTGCCTTACTTCTCTTTAAGAAAGGAAGATGTAATGATACTTGATTTAAACGATTCCATGTCTTCCTGGGTTTGCTTAGCTTATTGTCAATATCTTTACACCTTTTATTAAGACTTATTGACTGAAACGGGCTTTCACGAAAAAAGTTAGGGCTTTGCTACAGGATACACCCTCCACAAGTTAAGCAAGTAAAAATAAAATATATATTTCTGTTTTATTTAAACCTTTTAAGTTCGTATGCATAGCCCCATTTGGCTGTTTTATTTATTTTTTTTCTTTCTTCAGTAATATTTAATCTCCTTAAAGAAAAATAACATATCCATTTTACTTTTTTTGTATCTCTTTAGTAATATTTTAGTGTAAAAGGATAACCAGTATTTAAACCTTTTATGTTACTTTATAAATTTATTTTACACAATGTTGAAAAATTAATAAGAAAGCTACATATTTTGGCAGCTGCTGCTTTAATTTTCAATGAAATGAAAAAACCTCTCCAAGAGAAAACCTCAATGAAGAAGAAACAGTTTGCACTATTTAAAAATGAGAAACCCTCATTTATAAAAGTTTGCTGCAGATGACTTAACTGAAAATAAATTAATAGTTCCTATGTGTATAATACATATTTATCTATTTTACTTATGCCTTTATTCCAGCAACTTGCAACATCTGAGGTAGAATTTGTTACATTACTTTTGTTTTTTGCAGCACAGGCAGGTGAAGTGACTTCCTCAGGGTCACACAATGGTGTCAGTACCAGGATTTGAACTGACAAGCTCCGGGTTTGCTAAAATATTACTGAAGAAAGAAAAAAAATGAAAACGGGCAAATAGGGCTATGCATACAAATGTCCATCCATCCATTATCCAACCCGCTACAGTGATCCCTCGCTATATCGCGCTTCGCCTTTCGCGGCTTCACTCCATCGCGGATTTTATATGTAAGCATATTTAAATATATATCGCGGATTTTTCGCTGCTTCGCGGGTTTCTGCGGACAATGGGTCTTTTAATTTCTGGTACATGCTTCCTCAGTTGGTTTGCCCAGTTGATTTCATACAAGGGACGCTATTGGCAGATGGCTGAGAAGCTACCCAACTTACTTTCTCTCTCTCTCTCTCTCTCTCTCTCTCTCTTGCGCTGACGTAGTGGGGTGTGAGCAGGGGGGCTGTGTGCAGCTGCTTCCTGAAGGACATGCTGCACGGAGCTTCGCATACTTAAAAGCTCAAAGGGCACGTATTGATTTTTTATCTCTCTCTCTATCTCTCTCTCTCTCTGCTCCTGACAGAGGGGGTGTGAGCTGCCGCCTTCAACAGCTTTGTACCGGCGGTGCTTCGCATACTTAAAAGCCAAAAAGCCCTATTGATTTTTTTTTTGACTGCTTGCTTTGCACTCCTTTGAAAAGGAAGATATGTTTGCATTCTTTTAATTGTGAGACAGAACTGTCATCTCTGTCTTGTCATGGAGCACAGTTTAAACTTTTGAAAAAGAGACAAATGTTTGTTTGCAGTGTTTGAATAACGTTCCTGCCTCTCTACAACCTTCTGTGTTTCTGCGCAAATCTGTGACCCAAGCATGACATTCTAAAAATAACCATATAAACATATGGTTTCTACTTCGCGGATTTTCCTATTTCGCGGGTGGCTCTGGAACGCAACCCCCGCGATGGAGGAGGGATTACTGTATATCCTAAATACAGGAGCCAATAAGTAGATAAGTATATATACAGTATATATATATATATATATATATATATATATATATATATATATATGTGAATGTATGTATGTATATATGTATGTCTATATTTATATCTATATCTATATATATATATATATATATATATATATATATATATAGATATGTGTATATGTAGATATGTACAGTGATCCCTCGCTATATCGCACTTCGCCTTTCGCGGCTTCACTCCATCGCGGATTTTATATGTAAGCATATTTAAATATATATCGCAGATTTTTCGCTGCTTCGCGGGTTTCTGCGGACAATGGGTCTTTTAATTTCTGGTACATGCTTCCTCAGTTGGTTTGCCCAGTTGATTTCATACAAGGGAGGCTATTGGCAAATGGCTGAGAAGCTACCCAGCTTACTTTTCTCTCTCTCTCTCTCTCTCTCTCTCTCTCTCTCTTGCGCTGACTTTTTCTGATCCTGACGTAGGGGGATTGAGCAGGGGGGCTGTTCGCACACCTAGACGATACGGACGCTCGTCTAAAAATGCTGAAAGATTATCTTCACGTTGGCTACCTTTTGTGCAGCTGCTTCGTGAAGCGACATGCTGCCCGGTGCTTCGCATACTTAAAAGCTCAAAGGGCACGTATTGATTTTTTTTATCTGTCTCTCTCTCTCTCTGTCTGCTCCTGACGGAGGGGGTGTGAGCTGCCACCTTCAACAGCTTTGTGCCGTGGTGCTTCGCATACTTAAAAAGCCAAACAGCCCTATTGATTTGTTTGCTCCTTTGAAGAGGAAGATATGTTTGCAGTCTTTTAATTGTGGGACAGAACTGTCATCTCTGTCTTGTCATGGAGCACAGTTTAAACTTTTGAAAAAAGAGACAAATGTTTGTTTGCAGTGTTTGAATAACGTTCCTGTCTCTCTACAACCTCCTGTGTTTCTGGGCAAATCTGTGACCCAAGCATGACAATATAAAAATAACCATATAAACATATGGGTTCTACTTCGCGGATTTTCTTATTTCGTGGGTGGCTCTGGAATGCAACCCCCGCGATGGAGGAGGGATTACTGTATATATATGTATATGTTTATGTATATATATGGTTACATAACCTCTTTAACACATTACTTCTCCGCTGCGAAGCGCGGGTATTTTGCTATATGTAGATATCTGTATATGTAGATATGTATATATGTATATGTATATATATATTGTGACGTGTCTTGCCATTGCATGGACTATAGGGAAGGGAAGCAGTGTTGGGGTGGAGTCTTGAGGGAACCCTGTTTGTAAGGGCTTGGGGCACCTCCCTAGAGAGAGATGAGTGACAGGGATATGGGTTAATTAATGGGGCGTGATAAAAAGGTGTGTGTGGCCAGAAGTTGGAGTTGGAGGCGGGAGAACAGTATAAGGTGTAAGGAAGGGAAGTAACTGTTTGGAGAGTAAGAGAGGTAGATAGGACGAAGGTGATTAGTCTTTGTTATTTTGGAGGTGTCCCCGTGACGCAGACAACGGGCGGCTGTAGGGCACCGTTTATATTGCGGCTGATTGAATAAAAAGCCAGTCGGCATTTTTGGAAGACTTCCCCGGACAAGCGGCTCCTGAGTGTGTTATTCGACGGGACGTCACATTGGTGATCAGAAGTGGGATTTGGTTATTAGACAAACGGAGTCGCGACAGTGTGGAAATGAAACGAAGTAGCAGTCAAAGTCCGGGTGAGAGTGTATTTAAATAAGCGTTCACACCGCATATAAGTTCACCTAGGCAGTTAGCACTCATGGAGGAGGGCGGGTTTTCAGCCCGCGTGAAGCAAGAGGGCGACTTAGAGCCTCCGTCGGAGCAGTTTGCATTTATGAGGCTGAATGCTGTTGAGCCTGCAGCGCGACCCCATTTTATGGAAGACGCTCAATTTAATGCGAGGCCGGATGGAGCGATAGAAACGAAAGAATTGCAGCGCTTCCCGAGTGTGTTGGCGTGGACCGAATTTAAACAGCGCTTCCTTTATTTAGCAAATAAGTACGGATGGACGGAGGATTATGGAGCAGGGCAGTTATTGGCACATGTAGATGGAGAGGCAATAAACGTGTTGGCTGAAGGATTGCGCGAAGGGCGCCGTGGCTACACAGAACTGTTATGCTGCATGGACAACACGTGGCTGAAGGCAGCTAGGGAGGCGGTGCATGTGAGTGATGAAATAAAGACACAACGGATGGGTGGGACTGTATTGAAGATTGGCAGATTTGATGGAACTGGGTCTTGGGAAGCATACAACACTCGTTTTCACATGATTGCCAGGGCAAATGGCTGGAGTTTGGAGGACCAAGCTGTACAGCTGGCTGCAGCATTAGATGGTGATGCATTGGTGGTTCTGACAGATGTGCCAGAAGATGAGCTGTTAAATGCCCATGCTTTGGAAATTGCATTGGAGCGACGGTTTGGCCATATAGAAGCTGTGACTACAATAAGACAACAGCTGGAGCAGAGGGTTCGCAGGACAACTGAGGCCCTGGGGGCATTTGCAGCAGATGTACAGTCTCTGGTGCGACGGGGTTATCCCCATTTTGACAGATCCGTGCAGGCAGAGTTGGCTAAGGAGGCATTTCTGCGGTGTTTGAGCCCACCATATCTCCGACAGCAGGTCCGTTTCGCTAAGCCTGAGACCTTGGAACAAGCTTTGTCTGCAGCCCAGGAGGCAGAACAAATACTTAAAGAGGGTTACAGCCAAGCACCTCTCGCATCAGCAGAGTCGACCAAGGGGAGGAGACCGGAAGCTATCCACCAAACTAAGGCCATAGATGTAGAACAAGAGTATGAGGCAGTGGCTCCAGTGACTACCGTACAGAAATTCAGGAATCCTTCACGCCTAATGCGCCCACCCCGCTGCTGGTACTGTGGACAACATGGACACTTACAACGTGACTGCCACAGTAGGGCTAAACAAGAGGACTCCCAACTAAGCATTGTACCGGGAAACGACATGGGACCAGTGTAGGAGGGACAACGCTGGCCCCAAGAACAGTCCCTGTTGGTCAGTTGGGTGAGGGAGATTACTGTCACCTTTCAGTTTTGGTTGGCGGCCATGTATGCAAGGCACTGGTGGATACAGGGTCAACTGCATCTATTATCCATCCTGACATGTTGGATGTGGCGGTCCTATGTCCAGCCGATTCTACTAAGTTGATGACAGCGACAGGTGAGATGACCCCCATGTTAGGCAGAGCACAAATAGACATTTGTATTGCTAAGAAGCAGTGGGTGCAGGATGTCTGGGTGGCTAATATCAACAACTCCTGTATCTTGGGACTTGATTTCTTACAAGCAGTTGGAGCGCGAATAGATCTTCAGATGGGGACTCTGTATCTTCAAGGCATTGGGACACTCCCCTTGTTAGGGCACCAGCAAGGAAGGAGGGAACCACCAGTGGTGGCTCCCCAAGAAGAACATGTGCCTATTTTCACTAACATCACTCAAACCGTACCAGTAATGAAGGTTGGCCGCACTGTTTGGAATGCCAACAGGGAAGGGTTAACACACAAGCAACAGCGCCAGCTCTGGCAGTTGTTACATGACTTTAGGGACCGTTTTGCTACCTCTGCAGATGATGTTGGCCAGACTTCTCTTGTGCAGCATGACATCAATACTGGGAGTGCTTTCCCTATCAAACAGCGCCCCCGCCGTATGCCACTAGCTAAACAGACAGCAGCTGAGAACATTCTACAGGAAATGAGACAGGCCGGAATTATCGAACCCTCTGAGTCTCCCTGGGTCTCTCCTGTGGTCCTTGTCCCTAAGAAGGATGGCAAGTGGCGATTTTGTGTTGATTATCGGCAGGTAAATGCTGTAACCATCAAGGACTCCTATCCGTTGCCTCGCATTGATGAATCCCTGGACTTGGTGGCAGGATCAGCCTGGTTTTCATCACTAGACCTGCGCAGTGGCTACTGGCAGGTGCCGCTAACACCTGAAGCTCGACCTAAGACTGCATTCTCCACAGGAAAGGGGCTCTGGCAGTTCCGAGTTATGCCTTTTAGTCTTTGCAGTGCTCCAGCTACCTTTGAACGGTTAATGGATAAATTATTGGCAGGTATGTCTGGTACTCAATGCCTTGTCTACTTGGATGATTTACTGGTTCATGGCAAGACATTCCAGGAAGCTCTGGAGTCCTTGAGGGAAGTTCTGCAGAAGCTTCGTGTGGCCAACCTTAAACTTCATCCTGATAAGTGCCACCTTCTCCGGAGAGAAGTGTCATTTCTGGGTCACCGTGTGAGTCAAAGAGGTGTCACCACAGAGAAAGATAAGGTGTCTGTTGTGCAAGAGTGGCCAGAGCCACAGGATCGAAGGCAGATTCGTGAATTGCTTGGACTGGCCTCTTACTATAGGCGATTTGTACCTGAATTTGCCACTATTGCTGCACCCTTGCATCGTTTATTGAGCCCAGATGAAGCATTCCAGTGGGGGGGGACCAACAAACCGCCTTTTGTAAATTGAAAGAAGCCCTTTGCGGTGCACCGATCTTAGCTCCACCCAATATTGACCTGCCATTCCTCCTTGACACCGATGCCAGTGATGTGGGCTTAGGGGCTGTGCTGTCACAGCGGCACCCAGAGGGAGAGCGTGTGGTGGCTTACTATATCCGTGCTCTCAGAAAAGCTGAGAAGAATTATTGTGTGACTCGGAGGGAGCTCCTCGCCCTGGTGGAATCTGTTCGTCACTTCAAGCACTACCTGTGTGGCCTCTCTTTTGTGGTCCACACTGATCATGCTGCTCTTCAGTGGTTACTGTCTTTTCGAGAACCTGAGGGTCAGATTGCTCGTTGGTTGGAGGAACTTCAGACTTACCACTTTCAAGTAGAGCATTGACCTGGTGAGCAACACAAAAATGCAGATGCTCTGTCTCGACGACCCTGCGCAGATCAGGGATGTGCCTATTGTGAAAAAAGGGAGCGTCAAGATCAAAGCTGTGAGGATCTTGATACGGTTCAGTGCCAAGCTCTTTCAGTGCCAGGTTGTACCCAAGAATGGCGAGTTAGTCAGGAATGTGATCCTGAGGTCAAGAAGGTTCTCCAGTGGAAAGAGGAACAGCATCGTCCCTGCTGGGAGGAAGTGGCACTTGAATCACCTGCAGTTAAGGGTCTTTGGTCCCAGTGGGACAGCTTGGTTGTGGAAGAGGAGGTATTGAAGCGACAATGGAGGGACCCTGCAACTGGAGAAGGGAGGTGGCAGATCGTTGTACCACGACAGCTGCGTGAAGAGATCCTGAGGAACATGCATGGAATGCTTGGAGTTGGTCATTTTGGAGTCACCAAGACCTTAAGGCGGGTGAGGCAGGCGTTTTATTGGGGACAGTGCAGGCGCGATGTAGAGGACTACTGCCGCAGGTGTGATTTATGCACAGCCAGGAAAGGACCCCAAGGAAGGTCTACTGCCCCACTACAACAGTATCAGGTAGGGGCTCCAATGGAACGGGTGGCAATTGACATTCTTGGGCCATTTCCCTGCTCAGCTATGGGGAATCGGTTTGTTTTAGTCGCAATGGACTATTTTACCAAGTGGCCCGAGGCCTATGCACTACCTAATCAAGAAGCTGAGACTGTTGCTGAAGCCCTAATTACAGGATTCTTTAGTCGGTTTGGGATGCCTGTCGAACTGCATTCAGACCAAGGGAGAAACTTTGAAAGCCAGGTCTTTCAAAAAGTATGTGAGAGACTTGGCATCCAGAAAACCCGAACCACCCCTCTACACCCCCAGAGTGATGGGCTAGCCGAGCGGTTTATCCAGACTCTGACCACACAGCTGGCTCTTACCACCTCTAAGGATCAAAAGGACTGGGACCAACAGCTGGCTCTGGTTCTGATGGCCTGCCGATCTGCTGTGCAGGAATCCTCTGGATGCACCCCTGCTTTATTAATGCTAGGACGAGAGCTGCGAACACCGTCTGCACTTGTATATGGTGTTCCCCCTGACACCCCAGCTGAACCTCCAGGCCCTGACTATGCTCGCAAGTTGCAGGATCGATTGGAGGTGGCACATAACCTTGCAAGGGGCCGGATAAGAGTAGCAGCAGAGAAACAGAAGCGCCACTATGACATTAGGGTTCGGGGGCAGCCTTTTCAAGCAGGTGATCAAGTTTGGGTGTATGGGCCAAAAAGACAGAAGGGACGCTCTCCAAAGCTGGACAGTCCTTGGGTGGGACCCTGTCAAGTATTGGAACGGGTGGGGGAGGTTGTGTACTGGGTCCAGTTACCACCTCCGGGCAGGAGAGTGTTTTTGCATCAGGACCGTCTGGCCAGTTACAGAGGTTGTGCTCCTTCACAACCTGCACCCATGACTGCCACAACACCTTCCACAAATCCTGGCTCAGACGTTATACCACTTGCCCGGCCTGACTCCACTAACAGACGCCCACGCCGGCGAAGACAGCTGCCAAGACATCTGCATGATTATGTGCTTCCTCGGGGACGAGGAGCTGAGGAGGGGGCAGTGTGACGTGTCTTGCCATTGCATGGACTATAGGGAAGGGAAGCAGTGTTGGGGTGGAGTCTTGAGGGAACCCTGTTTGTAAGGGCTTGGGGCACCTCCCTAGAGAGAGATGAGTGACAGGGATATGGGTTAATTAATGGGGCGTGATAAAAAGGTGTGTGTGGCCAGAAGTTGGAGTTGGAGGCGGGAGAACAGTATAAGGTGTAAGGAAGGGAAGTAACTGTTTGGAGAGTAAGAGAGGTAGATAGGACGAAGGTGATTAGTCTTTGTTATTTTGGAGGTGTCCCCGTGACGCAGACAACGGGCGGCTGTAGGGCACCGTTTATATCGCGGCTGATTGAATAAAAAGCCAGTCGGCATTTTTGGAAGACTTCCCCGGACAAGCGGCTCCTGAGTGTGTTATTCGACGGGACGTCACAATATGTTTACATAACCTCTTTAACACACTACTTCTCCGCTGCGAAGCGCGGGTATTTTGCTATATATATATATATATATATATATATATATGACAGCAACACTCATAACAATGACAACACAATTACATATATATATATGTAGATATGTATATATATATATATGTGTCAATCTATGTATGTATGTATGTCTAGATATATATATATATGTAGATATGTATATATATGTAGATGTGTATATATGTAGATATGTAAATATTTATGTATATATATGTGTCTGTGTGTATATATATATATATATATATATATATATATATATACACATCTCAACATATATATATACACATATATAACATATACACATATATATAAATACATATATATACATATATACACATACACAAACACACACATATACATATACACATACATACATACACACATATACATACATATATATGTGTGTGTGTATGTATATGTGTATATATATATATATATATATATATATATATATATATATATATATATATATATATATATATATATATGTAGTGTGTATATGTATGTATGTGTATATGTGTGTGTATATATGTATAGATGTGTATATATATGTTGAGATGTGTGTGTATATATATATATATATATATATATATATATGTAGATGTGTATATGTATATATATATGTAGATGTGTATATGTATATATATATGTAGATATGTGTATATGTATATATATATGTAGATATGTGTATATGTAGATATGTATATATATGTATATGTATATATATGTTTGTGTGTGTGTGTGTGTATATTATATATATAAAAGACAGCAACACTCATAACAATGACAACACAATTACATTGACAACCATGTTACGTTATTTTTAAAATGTTTCCTTTTCTTTTTCATAACCTCTTTAACACACTACTTCTCCGCTGCGAAGCGCGGGTATTTTGCTAGTTAAGCAGATAAAAGGCCTGGAGTTGATTTGAGGTGTGGTGCTTGCATGTGGAAGATTTTCTGTGAACAGACAACATGCGGTCAAAGGAGCTCTCCATGCAGGTGAAAGAAGCCATCCTTAAGCTGCGAAAACAGAAAAAAGCCATCCGAGAAATTGCTACAATATTACGAGTGGCAAAATCCACAGTTTGGTACATCCTGAGAAAGAAAGCAAGCACTGGTGAACTCAGCAATGCAAAAAGACCGGGACATCCACGGAAGACAACAGTGGTGGATGATCGCAGAATCATTTCCATGGTGAAGAGAAACCCCTTCACAACAGCCAACCAAGTGAACAACACTCTTCAGGGGGTAGGCGTATCAATATCCAAGTCTACCGTAAAGAGAAGACTGCATGAAAGTAAATACAGAGGGTGCACTGCAAGGTGCAAGCCACTCATACGCCTCAAGAATAGAAAGGCTAGATTGAACTTTGCTAAAGAACATCTAAAAAAGCCAGCACAGTTCTGGAAAAACATTCTTTGGACAGATGAAACCAAGATCAACCTCTACCAAAATGATGGCCAGAAAAAGTATGGAGAAGGCGTGGAACAGCTCATTATCCAAAGCATACCACATCATCTGTAAAACACGGTGGAGGCAGTGTGATGGCTTGGGCGTGCATGGCTGCCAGTGGCACTGGGACACTAGTGTTTATTGATGATGTGACACAGGACAGAAGCAGCCGAATGAATTCTGAGGTGTTCAGAGACCAAGTGTCTGCTCAAATCCAGCTAAATGCAGTCAAATTGATTGGGCGGTGTTTCATCATACAGATGGACAATGACCCAAAACATACAGCCAAAGCAACCCAGGAGTTTATTAAAGCAAAGAAGTGGAAAATTCTTGAATGGCCAAGTCAGTCACCTGATCTTAACCCAACTGAGCATGCATTTCACTTGTTGAAGACTAAATTTCAGACAGAAAGGCCCACAAACAAACAGCAACTGAAAGCCACTGCAGTAAAGGCCTGGCAGAGCATTAAAAAGGAGGAAACCCAGCATCTGGTGATGTCCATGAGTTCAAGCATTGCCAGCAAAGGGTTTTCAACCAAGTATTAGAAATTAACATTTTATTTCCAGTTATTTAATTTGTCCAATTACTTTTGAGCCCCTGAAATGAAGGGATTGTGTTAAAAAAATGCTTTAGTTGCCTCACATTTTTATGCAATCACTTTGTTCACCCCACTGAATTAAAGCTTAAAGTCTGCACTTCAACTGCAGCTGAGTTGTTTCATTTAAAATTCATTGTGGTAATGTACAGAACCAAAATTAGAAAAAAGTTGTCTCTGTCCAAATATTTATGGACCTAACTGTAAGTTGTTAGATTTAATTACAATATGTGGATCATCCTCACTGACGAGGAGGTGGTTTGGTTTTAAAAAGAATGATGTTGTTTAAAAGACGGCAATCTGCAAACTATGTCAGAAATCATTTACCGTTAAATACATCTCTAACGTGTTGGACTACAAGTTCTGGGAAATCTCCTGGACCTGATGGGTGCCCCTTTAGATCTTGTCCACTTTTTGGAAGCAGTTCTCAGTTCCACACTGCCAGATGTTTAACTCTACCATTTCTTCATCCCACCTAAGCCCTTAAGTTAAATTGGCTCTGATTACCCTAAACAGGGTACAGAGCCCATCGATTTCTCCATTTATTGTCCATTATCATTAATGAATTCTGATGTCAAGCTTCTGGAAAAGCTGCAGGGTGTGATTCAGATGCAGAGAAGGCATTTGACAGGATGAACTGGACCTTTTTGTGGAAGGTCCTAGGTAAAATGGGCTTTGGCCCAGCCTTTATAAACATGGTTTAGACCCTTTATTCTTCCTCCTCTTCTATCCTTCTTACTAATACTAATACCAACATTCCAAATTTTTCATGTTTTTCATGGAGTAAGACAGGGCTGTCCTCTTTCCCCGCTTCTCTAAATTCTTTCATCAGAGCCTCTGACAGTAGGTTTCTACACATCAGGCAATATAAGTCCCAAATTTATTAAAGATATACCCCAAAAATTTCATTGTATGCAGATGTTCTTCTCTACCTTGGTAATGACCCTGTTGATCTTCCCCATGTCCTTGATCTGTTTAACATCTATGAAGTCCTGACTGGTTATAAGACTAACTGGTGTAAATCTTTTCTTTTCCCACTAAATTCTTCTAGTCATCACTCCACATCTCCCTCATTTATTCAGTGTCTTTCAGATGCTAATATGGAGAAACGTTCTCTCTCTTTAAAGAAGGCAGTATTGGAGTCCAGATGGGAATACAGAAAACATCTTTATTACACAGCACTGTAACACAGAGACTTGACCGTGGTGCAACTGCTTAAACTAGGAAGTGCATTGGTTTACAGGTATACAGTAATCCCTCCTCCATCGCGGGGGTTGCGTTCCAGAGCCACCCGCAAAATAGGAAAATCCGCGAAGTAGAAACCATATGTTTATATGGTTATTTTTAGAATGTCATGCTTGGGTCACAGAGTTGCGCAGAAACACAGGAGGTTGTAGAGAGACAGGAACGTTATTCAAACACTGCAAACAAACATTTGTCTCTTTTTCAAAAGTTTAAACTGTGCTCCATGACAAGACAGAGATGACAGTTCTGTCTCACAATTAAAAGAATGCAAACATATCTTCCTTTTCAAAGGAGTGCAAAGCAAGCAGTCAAAAAAAAAATCAATAGGGCTTTTTGGTTTTTAAGTATGCGAAGCACCGCCGGTACAAAGCTGTTGAAGGCGGCAGCTCACACCCCCTCTGTCAGGAGCAGGAAGAGAGTGAGAGAGAGAGCCACAGAAAAACAAAGTCAAAAATCAATACGTGCCCTTTGAGCTTTTAAGTATGCGAAGCACTATGCAGCATGTCCTTCAGGAAGCAGCTGCACACAGCCCCCCTGCTCACACCCCCCTACGTCAGCGAAAGAGAGAGAGAGAGAGAGAGAGAGAGAGAGAGAGAGAGAGAAAGTAAGTTGGGTTTCTTCTCAGCCATCTGCCAATAGCGTCCCTTGTATGAAATCAACTGGGCAAACCAACTGAGGAAGCATGTACCAGAAATTAAAAGACCCATTGTCCGCAGAAACCCGCGAAGCAGCGAAAAATCCGCGATATATATTTAAATATGCTTACATATAAAATCCGCGATGGAGTGAAGCCGCGAAAGGCGAAGCGCGATATAGCGAGGGATCACTGTATTACATTTCTTATCATCTATGCAAAATAATCTCTTCCTAGTTCTTCCCACCATTATCTAATGTCTAGGCCCACTAATGTTCATTATCTAGTGTTCATCATCTGACTGAAACTTGCCAACATTACTTCTTACTCTGTGCAGATGTCTAAGGCTTTCTTATTGATCAATTTCAACCTTTTAAGTCGGAATCAGGAGGACCCACACATGAGATACTGGGCCGCTCAAACAAAATTTACTTGAATCACATCACATCACTTAAGGCTCACGTTTTAAGCAGCTGTGTCTGTAAGACAACTGCACTTAGTTTTCTTAT
Source organism: Erpetoichthys calabaricus (assembly GCF_900747795.2). Taxonomy (NCBI): domain Eukaryota; kingdom Metazoa; phylum Chordata; class Cladistia; order Polypteriformes; family Polypteridae; genus Erpetoichthys; species Erpetoichthys calabaricus. Next base: position 118,004,616 of record NC_041399.2, on the reverse strand, counting down.
AGTACACACTATCCTTGGCTTGCCATAACCTTATGGTAGTGTCTGAGCAAACAGGCAGGATAGCAGGGGCCAAGCTGCTACAAATAAAAGCAAATGGCCTTAATCTGATAAGCACAGGCAGTTTTCTAGCTGTTTGGAAGAAATAAAAATACAGAGACAAGACTTTAATAATGAGTTCTTACATAACCTAAAGTTACCTAATACTTTAGTAGTACTTGCTTTACTTTAAAGCCAGTCTGGAATTGGGTCTGCCCTCCCCAGCATCCTCCTTCCTGGTTGCCCATAGAGACAATATATTATATGTATTTTTTTACTCAACTTCATTTCCATTTTGTTCTAATAAAATAAAGTCTCTCTCTCCTATTTTTGGACTCATTGTGTCTTATATCCTTCAGACATGGAAAAGTGTTGAAAAACTGATGGGTCCTCTACCAAGATGGCACCTCCACCCTTATGTATCGTAATTATTCCATTAATATTGAAAGCCGTTCAATTTCCTCTTCTCCTTGGTGTCAGTCTGGTGCGTCTGTGCTACACAATATATTTAATGAGTCAGGACTGCAAACATTTCTTTCTCTTCAATCTAGGCATCCCATTCCTTCCACATCCTACTTTTATATTTGCAGCTGAGGGCTGTTCTCAAAATATATTGGGTTCCCCTCTCTTTCCCTCTTCAAATGCATCCCCTGTTACTCATTTGCTTCATCCCTTTATTATAATTCCAAACCAGTATCAGGTCTCTTTTCCCTCCTATGTAATGCCTCCCTCAAAACTCCAATTGGCTAATAGACCTTTCCCCATCCTCTGCAAACTATCTTTCAAAATATTAAAAATTGCTGTAAATATCCTAATCATCAGCACACACAATTTACATTTATTAATAGACTGTACCCTACTCTCCAGAGACATTATCTAATTGGACTAGAATTAGATCCCTCATGTTACCTTGTCTTACAGTCCCTGGTACTTTTCTCGTCATGTTCTAGGGATGTCCTCCAGCGGCGGCATTCTGGTACTATGTGGTTGAATCCCTCTCTACCATTCTTGCCCCATTCCTTTGTCCCCTCAAGTTCTTCTCCTCCTAGACCTTTCTTCTCTTTCATCACTTTCCTTTTTCTTTCCTAGTGGAGGCTTTTTATGTCTGCAACTATTGCAGCTAAATTGCTTTTAGCCTCTTGCTGGAAATCTCCTGCCCTTGTCTCTCCAGCTATTTGAAAGTCTTCATTTTACAGTTTTACCCTTCTTGAACTTCCTGCATCCTGAATCAACAACTCCTCTGGCTCTATTATCCACAACTCACTTCATGCTGTTCAGTTAGTAAAGAGCTGATTTGGGGGTCCTCCATGAGGAAGTTTTTCCTTTACACCTTTCCTTGTTTTTATTCATTTATTGATTGTTTGCTTACTTCGCCTTGCACTCCTGCATGGTGTGTGTGCCAGTTTACCTACTTTTTTTCACTCTCTCTTATTATGTTTCTAGTTAAATTGTTGTCTCAGCTTGGGGGGGATGTTTTTTGTTTATATTGATATAGTTCAAAAATTAGTTATTGTTGTGGATTATCTTTTGCTGTATTCCTTTAACATTTTATCAATAAAAAATTGATTACAAAGAAAGATTAGTAATCCAAAGTTATTAAGAGATTTTATTCAGCTGTGGGGGTTATGATCTTGTGACATATGGTTAGCAGAGTACAGCTTCAGATATGACAGATAAACAACACAGGCATGTTTTGATGGTGTTTTAATGATAAGTGATTACACTTTTGACCCCAGATTGGAATAAATAACTCAGGAGACAATATAGATTTATATGGTCATTATTGTCACATTTACAGAGTACAGTGAAAGTCTTACGTATATGTGCTAATCAACATGCAACATGTCTACTCTGCAAAGCCATGATTAGCAATATGGTTCCACCCAGGGCTGTGTAGGGCATGACAATACAATGAGGGGTGTTTTTGATTAAATGAAAAGTTAAGTGTAATAGGAAGAAATCAAACCCAGATATTCTGCTTAAAAAGTATTTGTACTAATAATACTACTAGCCTGAGTGACACAGGTTTTTCTGCTGAAAAAATCAAACTATTGAATTTCTTGTAACCCATTCCTACTCAAAACCTTTCCCATGAGTGGGAAAGCCAAAATTATATGGGAAAAACCCAACTGATGGTGAGAAGTACCTGGGTACCAAATTTCAAGTTCATGGTTTGTTAAACATAAATGTGCACATAAGAAAAAAAACACAATTTGTGCTTAATCAAATGTTCTTTAACCAGCTTTGAGAGTTTTCTGTTATCTGTTGTTTAATTTCTAAATGGTCTGACTGAATTGTTGAACATTCATATGTTAATGTTTGTTTTTAGGAAATGAGCTTCACCAGCTATATTTCGAATGTTTTTATTTTTTACATAGACGAGGCTTTTCATTATTTAACATTTGTTAAGAATAGCCCTTGTTTTACATTTTAGATACGTTTTTTTCCTATAATATTCTTTTTTCTGTAATAATTTGTGTATTATATTCAGGGATACTACCTGCAGACACCCACCAGTTTTTCAGTTTAAATACAGATTTTCTGGGAGCTGAATCATACTCTGGTAGTAGACCCTGGATATACTAATCCATAGTCAGTCAGTCATTCTCCAACCCGCTATATCCTAACACAGGGTCACGGGGTGTAGTTTAGAGTTAGCATGTAGATAAAAAGACAAAAATTTACACAAAGATGATAGAATATCCATTAAAATATTTAAGGGATTATTGACTAAATAAATAATAAAAGTAATAAAATATCATGATGAATTATAAAACCACAGAATATTATGACATAATCTACAATATTCTAGGTACTTTGCAAATGTACTGTAGATACTGTTCCAGGAAAACACCTGAATATACTAGAAGTTATTGAGGAAGAGGAACTAGAATAGAAACTGTTAAAAAAAAATCCCATCATCATCAGATGAGATAACGTTATCTAAGGTAAATGTGTTGTGGTATTGTATACTAAACTGGCACTGTCTTATATTAATCATCAGAGGAATAAAATTCTATCTTCAGGAACAGTTCAGGAATTTTTTATAATTTGTCAGGGATTCATTCAATGTAAAATAGCTAATAAAATATTGAATTTCCCCATAGTTATCAAGTGTCTTAGAACTACTGTTAAGATTTGCACTAAAGAATTAATCCTCCCACAGAGTAGGACATGAGAACTTATGAGGCATCCTACACTTACTCCCAGCTGCGAGTAGTTCACATTTGGGAATGAATGACATCACGATTTTATGGCAACCTCAACCACAAGCTATCACTCGTAATGTCACTTTGTAGTTTCCTGATACTAATGCTAAGGCTTCAGTACAAAAATAATTATAATCTATATATTGTTACACATGTGCATTTGGGAGACCACTTCAGGGCTCATCAAATTGTAATTCCACTATGGAACATGGGTTGGTGCTGTCTCATAGCACCTCCTCTCTTCCTCCCTCTGCAGAATGGAAGGTCGATGGAAAAAACATCTATGACATCACTTACAGATCCTGGCCTTCTGAACCCAGTTCTTCTGCCAGCTTAACCAGTTCCAGCATCAATGTCTGGCAGTCTAAGAAAAGACTTGCAGTTGTGAAGATGTTCCACTTTTATTGTCTCTTTTCACAGTGGTGTAGTGGTAGGATTTACAGGAAGATGACAGAACCAGTGGATGTTACTTTGGTGGTGGCTGCCTTGTTCAAGGAGGTGCAGGCTTTGTGGGTTCAATTAGGGAACCAATGGTCCCAGCTCACTGAGACAGAATCATGCAACCAGGCCAGGGTGTTCCTTCATGAAGAATGAGCCTTTGAACTATCAGAGGAACTTATGCCACTTTCTGATAAAGATGACATTGAAACATACTTGCTGATCTTTGAACGTTCCACTACCCAACATTGTTGGGACTGTGGTAACTAGGCACACATACTAATGAAGAAGGCTCAGCAGACCTATCATGACCTGGAAGAGCAGACTGCTGGTGATTAAAATAAGCCCCAGGCAGAAATATTAGCCAGGTGCAGAGTGACCGTGTACCAGCAGGCATGACCATGTAGGGAGTGGTGTTTTGATCCTGAGTGGCCAACATGCTCGCACACTTTCGAGAAATGTGGTAAACTTGGCTGGTGGCTTAAATCTGGAGCCAATACAGCAGAAAAGGTACTCAAAATTGTCACTTGCAACTACTTAGTTAACAGTCTTTCCCGAGTCTCTTGCCTGGCAGATCCACAGGCAAACCTGGAAGAATATTTCCAGCTTAATAGAAACCTTGGAGAGTTACTGGACATGCCGCTTGAAAAGTCAGAACAGTCTAAGGATTGTGGAATATGTCTCCAAACCTCAGCCCAATTTCAGCAAAACAGAACCAGCTACATGGCCTTCCTGCCTCCCCTGATGTTCCAAGTGTGGGGAGGTGGGAAATATCATCCAGAATTGCCCTCTACTCAACAAGCCAATGCCTGGTGCGAGGAGGAAGGTATTGTTCTTTGACTAACCCCCTGTCCCTTCCCTACAGGGGTGTAGTAGTAATTCATGGGTATACAAAGTCACAAAATGTATTGATTTCAGGAAAAACATTTCTATTATTGCTTACCGTTATGTTTTTCTGTGACAGCAGGGAACCAGAAATATCAGTCTAACCTGTATCCAAGGGAAAACTTAATGGTATAAAACATGTGTGATTACTTTCCTGGGGGCATCTCGCACTACAACAGTGGCTGTTATATGCAGTCAACTATATCCTGTCATACTTGGGTGAGATTGGTCAGAAAATAACAGAGATACTAGCCTCCTCAACCCATCTCTTCCGCCTGCCTCACTTTATAACCAACTCCAGTATCATCTCTGGCAGTATAAGCAAATACTGATTTTCTGCTGTTATTGCATGGTTTTGTTTATTTCACAAATCCTTCAATTACAGAGTGTTCACCTGGTAGTGCCCCAACCCTTTATGCTCTCTACATGTCTGTTTTTACAATATGTAAAATGCAAGGTTGACTCGATCATTAACTCACCCATCAACAAAACAATATTTCCTGTTTAGTTAAAAAGCTGAAATTTGACAGGAAAGTACATCTAGGGTGGCAAGAAAGGACATTTCCATATCTCAACATTTAGGTGTAAACCTGCTCCTATAAAAGAAAAATGTATTCTTTCGACTCCTTCCGTTAGGGATCATCACAGCGGTATCCAAACCAATGCAATCAGATGCAATGCATCTTTATCTCTTCCACCTACTACAGGAAAACTAAATACACCAAAATCTCAATAACTCTTTGACTGATTTGATTGAAATTATGTGATGATATAGAAAAAATAAAATTAGCCAATCTATGTTTTTTACTTGTTGATATTTGTTGGTAATAATGCTGTAGCAAGTGAGGTGTTCATAGGTAGTCTGAACATAGAGGACATTGTTTATAGTTCATGATGTTACTTCTTTTCACCTGTTATTTTCTGTACAATGCTTATAATAATGTTCAATTCATTGCATTGGCCACATAAACATTATTGCTGTATTCAGTGCATGTTGCCTTTGATATAAACTTTCCAAACCTTTGTAACGGTAGACAATTACAACTACCATTTTTACAGGTTGTGCTTCAGGGTGTAATTCTATTTATACCCACAATTTCCAGTATTCATTCTAACTACCTGTTTCAATTCAATTCAGAGACAGGCCCCTTCCAGGTAGGTTGTGCGTGCAATTGATGTTAAAAAATTGGGTAAGTACAATACACAAAACAGAACACAAGTTAATCTCTTCACAGAGCTAGATGGCCAGTCTATCATTGCCACTTCAGAAATACAACACAAAATTTATATGTATTTTATCTCTCTTCAAACCAATTTACAACAGTGTTCCACATTTACATTCCATGGCCATATAATGAACACACACATTCCATTTTTAACAGGTTGAACATGAAGTGCACAACATTTTCTGCTTTTGTAATTTTGTTTTGTTTGTTTTCCTGTTTTTTTTCTTTTCCATCATATTAAAATGCTAACTTTGTCACGATACGCTAACTTTGTCAACATCTTCCTCTCTACCCTGTGGGAAATGTTTGCCAGAAACTTCAATCTTCAACCTTCAGTTATCCCATTGAAACTTACCAATTAATCAATGATGGGGAAGGAGGGGGGGTTCAAATTATAAAGAAAAAATTACAACCTTACGAAAAGGTGTCCTCGGAGAGTTGCAGTCAGGGCAGCTGATGGAACGGTCCTTACGGATGACACTGCAGTTGTGACCCGCTGCGCTGGCTATTTTGAGTAGGTGTTCAAAGCTGATCCTCCGGCTAGGACGTTGGATAACTCTGGGTCCACGGTTCTTGAGGCTGATCCTCCAATTAGCTCTGAACCACCCAATCTCACTGAGATTGCACATGTGGTAAACCAGCTGAGGGGAGAAAGGCTGCAGGGATCTGTGGTATCCGGGGTGAACTTCTCCAGGCTGGTGGTAAGGCTGTCCTCCTGGCATTGCAAGCAATCTTTGCTTCCATTTGGAACACTGGCATCATCCCAACTGACAAGAAAACAGGACTTGTCATCCCTATCTGGAAAGGGAAGGGTGATCGCCTGGATTGCAGCAACTACAGGGGGATAACACTGCTCTCGGTGCCGGATAAGGTCCTTGTTAGGGTTGTCCTCAATAGGATCTGTGATCACTTGCTCACCTACCAGCGACCGGAACAGTCTGGTTTTACGGTCTAAGAAGTCTAACATCGACCGCATCCTGGCACTGAGGGTTCTCGTGGAGCGCAATCGCGAATATCGGCAGAGTTTCTTTGCAGCCTTTGTCAATTTTCGCAAAGCGTTTGACTCAGTTGATCAAGCTGCCCTGTAAGACATCCTGAGGGTTTGCGGGATCCCCTTGAGGTTGCTGGATATCATGGCCGGCCTGTACATTGGTACTTTGAGTGCTGTGCAGAGTGAGGCAGGACCTCTGCGTTTTTTCCCAGTTGATTCTGGGGTTCGTCAGGGGTGTGTTCTTGCTCTTACTCTGTTCAATGCTTGTATGGACTGGGTGTTGGGAAAAGTCGTGGGGACCAGCGGCTGTGGGGCATCTGTTGGTGAAGAAAGATTCACGGATCTTGACTTTGATCACGATGCTGTGATCTTCGCAAAGTCAATGGAGGCTCTGATCGGGGGCACATTACCTGCATTGTGAGGGAGTGTCAGTTACGGCACTACGGTCATGTGGCGCATTTCCCCGAGGGTGATCTGGCTCGTAAGATCCTCATTGTTGGGGACCTGAGTGGCTGGACCAGGCCAAGGGGTTGTCCATGTAACACCTGGCTGCGGCAGATAGAGGGTGGGGCTGGACCGCGTGTCTGCCTGGGGGGTTGCAAATCGGGATTCTGAGTTGTTTCGTCATGTAGTGGGTGCGGCAACGCACTGTACCAGTGCGTGCTCCCCAACTTGACTTTACAAAAATTGTTATAAAAATATTTTTGTTAATTTTTCTGATTTGTTTCTTGTACCATTGGAGCTTTCATGTTGGTCTTAAGAGACTTTACTGCTTTGTCCACTGGCAAACCAAAGGTTATTCTCAACGTATGGTCCTACTGTATACTTGTAACAGAGTAACTTAAAGTGATGATGATGATACATTTTAATTACATAGCACCTTTTGCATGCTCAAAGCAAAAAGTTAACCTATAACATAATGCTATTCATGTAAACCAGGGACCCAAGTCTATTCCAAAGAAGACAGTAACATGGACACTGTCTTTATAATGGGCAGATATCTCCACAACTGGAACTGTTGTTAACTGACTGAAGAGTAAAACATACAGTAGCATCTGTTGGCATTCTGAGATACTTGGCAGCATTAATGTAATTTTTCTTGCTACATATTCTGAATCAACATCTTCTTCTCCATCCTGTGGGACATGTTTGCCAGACCTTCAACTTTTTTATGCTTGCCATTTTATTTAATTAGAGAAATAATTTTTACTTATTCAGAAGAGATGGTAGTTTCACTCTAAGGATGAAAAAGTGGTTATTCTAATGGAATTATTGGATCATTTATCCATCCATCCATTATCCAACCCGCTATATCCTAACTGCAGGGTCAAGGGGGTCTGCTGGAGCCAATCCCAGCCAACACAGGGCACAAGGCAGGAAACAAACCCTAGGCAGGGTGCCAGCCCACCACAGGGTGCGCACACACACACACAAAGCACACACTAAGGACAATTTAGAATCGCCATTGCACCTAACCTGCATGTCTTTGGATTGTGGGAGGAAACTGGAGTACCCAGAGGAAACCCACGCAGACATGGGGAGAACATGGATCATTTATTTGAAATTTAATTTGAAAACATGTTGCTAATACTCAAATAACAAACTGCTATCAACCTATTTCCGGTTTATATACACTTCCTTTCTGTTATTATTGTTAGCCTTATTTCTCTACCTTTAACACTGCAATTTTTCAAATCATCAGGTTTAGATTTACGTATACTTAATTTACAGATTTTTCTATTCATGAATATTCTTTTTCCTACCAAAACTCACCTAGATCAGGCAAATCCTTCTTTTTTTACACTATTCATTATCCTCCACAGAAAGAGAATGCTACTTGTCACAATGCCAGCTTTCTTAGGTTATTTTTTTTCTGATGAAAATCAAGTGATTTATTTATCACAAACAGCAACTGCAATTATGTGTCAATAAATTTAGCATGCTCAATAGCATTAGTGTTAATGATACATATGATGAATACTACTTATTATTAAAATATGCTACAGTTTGAATGCCTTTCAGCACCACAACATAATCCTAAATAAGAAAAAAAAGTTAATATCAAAACATAAAAAGAACCTTCAGGCTAGTAAGCTCAAAAGAAGCAGGCCAAACATTAACAATCAAGCAATCAGCAGTTTATACCAAAGGTATGTTAAAGGACAGGCAATTGGATGCAATTCACTGGCATCTCTACAAATATCAAAAAGAATAATGCTGTTACAGCTATAACCATAACTTGTGGAATGATGTTAGGAGATGAAATAATGGCTTGAAAATTAAAAATTGTGGGTACAATTTTAAGAGAAATTTGGGGAGCTAAATTATCATGGGCTATTATAGGAATCCACAGAAATATAATTATATGTGTACTAAATATAAAATTTTGCATTACTGGGCCTTATCAAGAGCTCTGTAAATTAATATATACTTGTAAAAGCAAATTTGTATATACTTTAATAAAAACCTCAAATAAGTATCTACAGGTTTTTAGTATGGTATGATGACCCTGCCTTGGATAAGCAGGTTAAGGAGATAGGTGGATGGATGGATAATGACATTGATAACTAGAATGATGTTACCTTTTAGGATTTAAATAATCATGTTTTCCTGACAGACATGAAACATCAACGTTTTAATCCATCCATCCATGTATTATCCAACCTGCTATATCCTAACACAGGGTCACGGGGGTCTGCTGGAGCCAATCCCAGCCAACACAGGACACAAGGCTGGAACAAATCCTGGGCAGGGCGCCAGCCCACTACAGGGCACACACACACACACACACACACACACACACACTAGGGACAATTTAGGATCACCACTGCACCTAAACTGCATGTCTTTGGACTGTGGGAGGACCCCGGAGCACCTGGGGGAAACCCATGAAGACACGGGGAGAACATGCAAACTCCACACAGGGAGGACCCAGGAAGCGAACCCAGGTCTCCTTACTGTGAGGCAGCAGCACTACCACTGCGCCACCATGCCGCTTCAACGTTTTCATTTAAATGCAAATTGCAAAACCCTGTAATTTTTTTGTATTTACGAAAATGTATTGTAACTCTGCTTTCAAGTACTGTACATTTCTATACATTTAATCTGATCTCAAATTCTATTATCACTAAAACATAACTTATTACAAAAATGTAGAATTTTTTCAAACACACATTTATAATATTTGATAAAGTATAATCTTTAGTATATGTAAATAATACAAAAAAATGTAACTGTTATTTTATACATTCATCAATTCTCCCCTTACTGACCTACATATTCAAGTAAAGGGACTTGGCAAGTTGATGTCTGTCTCTGCTCCACTGTTTACAAGGCAGGATCCAACCTTTACTGGGGAGCCAGTCAGTCTTAGAGAACACAGACACACTCATGCTTATTGTTCTAATTAACCTACATTACACATCTTTGACTTGTGGTAGTAAAGCCAGAGCACTTAAAGAAAAAACAAACAGACATTAGGAGAACCTGATGTGAGAATCTGGTGTGAGAGCCTGAAAACTTTACATAAGAGTTTACACTTTACTTTGCTCAAGATTCAAACCCAAGACTCTGTACCTTTTCTGAAGACTTTGTCACCCATGTTATTTACACAATCTATATTGTGTAATTAATTTACTAAGCAGCCGCCAGCACAAGCAAGACTCCCATGAAGCACACAGGACGGAGCCACGCCGACCAACTCTAAGACCATTGGATACGACGACAACTCGCAGAGCCACGCCCACGAACTCGGACGCAGCAACTCACAAAACACGGCGTCATTCGTGTTTGTCTCTGCTACAGTCCACATGCACCTCTGAGCCATGTTGACTTTTCATTATTCTTTTCGGTTACGACACGCGACCGCATCCACCATTGCAAACTGTTTTACATGCCATGGTCTTAGAGTTGGTGGACGGGTCTCTGTGAGTTGCTCTTGCGAGCGGGCACATGACCAGGCGGTGTGTATGCTTCGAGAACAAGGGGTGACGACGACGGCAGAACCATCTAAGAAGATGCATGTTTGTCGCGGATGTGAATCACTGTATGCAGCGTGTAAAATAATTTGTTTGTCGTGGATAATTTGCCTTTTACTTTTACACGAAGACAATTTCCTGTTAGATTGGCCTTTGCGATGACAATAAGGCACAGGGCCAAACTTTCAAAAAGATATGCATGTATCTGCCAAAACCAGTTTTTAGTCACGGACAATTGTATGTTGCTCTCTCCAGAGTTTCATCTTTTCATTCACTTACTGTTGTATCCTCAAACCCACCCCTTTAAGACAACTGTGTCTTTCCGGAATTGTTCAGCCATCAATAAATAATTATGCGGCGTATGCCTGCAGGAACACGTGCAGCAAGCGAGAGCGACACACAGAGGCGCACGAGAGAGACACACACACATACAGGCGCACGCACGAGAGAGAGAGAGAGACACACACACACGAGAGGGGGGTGGGGCTGGACGCATAAGAATAATAATAATGATACTTCATTACATTGATAGAGCAGTGTTCTCAGTATTCAAAGTGCTATCCAGACAGGGAGGAATCGAACCCACAATCTCCTTACTTTAAAGCAGCAGCACTACCACTGCGCCACAAGGCAGTTAAAGAATGCACTGGGCTCGATTTTGTTTTCACTTCTGTTTACAGCGATCGGGTCGTAGCGTGCATTGTTGCAATGTTACTTTTCTTGGTGGCTTATTACATTACGGATGTTTCACATGTTCATTTTTTTCCCTGTGCTTAAAAGACATTAAAAAAGTGTTTCTCAACAGTGACTCCGGAACAACTCAGTACGCAAGCTATATTAAGCGTCAACAACGAAGACTTGCTACACCTTAATGAACAAGTACTGACACTTATCCCTACTGACGAAGTAACTTTCATCAGCTCCATATTACTAACCGAGAATGCTAAACCGGATGATGGACGCAGGCACATCCGGCAATGGGCCGTAGCTGCAAAAAGACGTACTGCGCAGGCGCAAAAAGAGTCCGCGAGAGTCGGCTGAGGAGCCGAGAAAGGCGGACAAAAGAGGGCGAGAGAGGCGGATGAGGGGCCGCGAGAGGCGGACAAGACCACAGAAAAAAGGAGTGAGCACAGGAAAAATGGAGAAATGAGGCGCAACGAGCACTGAAAAAAGGAAAAGGCACATAAAAAAGTAGTCAAACGCAGGCAAAGCACGAAACACATTGCACACGAAACTAGACCCAAAAAAAAAAAAAAAAAGAGGCTCGCGCACAACAGCAAGGCAACCCCCCTCCCCCCCACAGGCACCGGACGGGACACACACCAAGAGGGGGATTCAACAAGCCCATGGAACACAAAAAAAAGAACACAAAACCACCCCACAGACCCTACAAGCAAGGGACGGGACACACACAAAGAGGGGGATTCAACAAGACACAGGAACACAAAAAGAAAGAAGGCGCTCGCGCGACAACAATCCTCAACCCCCCCCCCCCCCCCCACCACACACACACATCAACACCTTCACACTAGACAGCATAGGTGTCAGCATTGGTGGATCTCCTTACAATAAAGCACTATTAACCGTTCAACTGCAGAAAAGGAAACATATTAACAGTGACTGCGATCCTCCTTATTACTTATCCATATTTCGCATGCTGAGAAAGAAACAAGTCATGAATACACGGTCACGGGTACAAAACGAAAAGGAAAGGATAACAGGAACAAACACACGAACACGAAAGAAACAACAAAATAGACGGCTATGCAGCATAGGTGGATCTCATTACAATAAGGCACTATTAACCGTTCAACCGCAGAAAAGGCTCCATATTAACAGTGAGTGCAATACTCCTTATTACTTATCCATATTTCTAAAAGAAAAAATGTCTCGACTCCAAAAACGCAAAGCTCAACTAAAGCTTCTAACTAACGATGTACCTAAAAGTAAAAACTTTATGAACTGCATTAGATCCTACAATAGTTCATTTGCTGTTGCATCTACCGGATTAAATATCAGGCCACCAAAAGGCAATGGCCCATACTGCTTTCGCATATGTGCACAAATACTGCATCGCATTGGAACAGTGCACCCTGAAACAAATCAACAACGCAAATATGCACAAATCTACATCCTAGATCCACATGACGCAAACTATCAATCAAAGTGCTGCATCGCAACAGGCACGGATTCAAAACGAAACACCTCCCGTCTCAGACATACGTTAATGGCAGCGAAGGCTACAACGGGCTTCTCACACAGCACAGGCAAATCGATTACAGCTCCAAAACAACACTTCCCAAATACTACACATGCAACAACGCACCTCTCAAACGGCACAAGCAAAACATACACCAGGAAAATTCATTCGGATTAATGAATGTCATTTGCAATCATTGTCATTCAGTTCACTTCCCTGAAGAAACAACTGGCAATACAAGTTATACATTTACACGTTGTTGTCAAAAGGGTCAAATTAGACTGCCTTCTTTACATTCATATACTGAATATAACGGTGGCACTGCACGTGACATCCGTCTTGAAAAAATGTTGTTTATTGATGAATGTTCAATGGCATGAAGTCACTTACTCAACACCATTCATAAACTTCTACAAACGTTTATGAATAATAATATTCGATTTGGAGGAAAGGTACTTTTATGAGGAGGAGATTTTAGACAGTGATTAGCTATTCTTCCAGATGCCATGCACTCAGCTATTGTTCAGTGCACCTTAAAATACGCAGACAATTGGCATTGCTTTCAAAAGATACAGTTAGTAAAAAAGATACGATGTCCAGAACCAGATCATAACAATTGCTTATTACAACTGAGAGATGGTACACTCACCAATACAGATGGACTTCAGCCACATATTATTACAATTCCTCAAGCCTTTATCTGCGACGACTTAGTTACAGAGAGATTTGGAACAGCAATCTCATTAGACCAAATGCCCCTTTTAACACAACGCACTATATTATGTCCAAAAAATATTAATGTGGAAAACATAAATACCCAAGTCATTCCATTACTTCCTGGAGAGACACAACTCTTTCTAAGCTCTGACAAACTTGACTCTGATCACAACAATAACCATCTTAAATGACCTTACAAGTTCTGAGCTGGAATTACCTTTTACACTTAAACGGCGTGTACAAAGAAATTTTCAAATAAACCTTTACACTGTGCCACACACTTTATTGTTTGCTTTCTATTTGCATCATCTACACCGTCACACTATTCTATATCTCATTCATACATCTAGCTCTTTGTCATTCCCAACACCAGGGGTTGGCGAGCGAAGCGAGCAGGGGGCAGAGCCCCCTAGTTTAAAAAGAAAGTGCTGATGGTCTTGTTATAATTAACTAAAATGATTGGAGCAACAACTGAGACTTACGTATTGAAATCATCAATGCTTTTTGAAGTGAAAAGTGGCTGTGTATTCTGTGTTACTTCTTTGTGAGAGTTAATTAAATACAACTTTTGCTCCTAAAAACCTTGTTTTAGTTTTAGGTTATCATAATGAATCTGTGCCAGAATTTTAAGAGTTTTTTTTCCCCTTTAGAAGGGCTTCATTGCTTTTTTTTCACAGGAGCAAAGGTAGCTGAGTGTTTGAAAATGTACTTGTATTCAAACCTGTAACATTTCCTGAGTGGAGAGTGGAGAAAATGGTTGCAGAAGCTGGGAAGTCATAGAGTGAATAACCAGCGTTGCAGCAACAAACAGTTCAGAATAACTGTAAAAATGTATTATTATTATTATCTCTATTATATTAAAAACGTCTTCTGTTGTATCCGCTTTATTCAGCCTTGATCACTCCCCTCCACACCAATCATCAAATCATTACTCCTACTCTCTCTGTACCACCCCATGAGACTCTCGGTGCTAACTTGCCCTTCAATACAGTCAGTTTTACTGTCATGGCAGAAAAGCAAATTATCTATTCAAGAACGTCACATTTTAGATTGTAAAAGAAAGAGAGGAGGAAGAGCTGACATTGAACGTTGAAAAAAAGAAAATTAACCAAAAAAGACCAGCATATAATAAAAATCAAGAACAGAATCATCCAATAAACAAAATGAGAAAAATATCCCAAACAAAATGCGAAGAGAAGTGCAAAACAATCAACCTTTATAGAATGTAAGTTAGAGGATAAAGTTTTTCATAATATTGTTTTTGATGAAGCGTTAATGTAATAAAATTTTTTATTTACTTTTTTAATATCTTTTATTGAATTTTTTAAAAGCATGTAACATTCCATATAATCAAGTCAAACTTAACAAACCTAAATTCAAATCAACAACCCCCCCCCCACTCCATGAGAAAGAGAGGAAGGCCAACAGCCAGAGTAAAACTAAGAGTAGTAAAGAGGGACATTAGTCCCCAATATAAGTGCTTATTCTGAAATATTATTGATTAGATCCTGCCAGCTTTTAAAAAAAATTTCAACCGATACTCTAAGTGAGAATTTGATTTTTTTCCAATTTCAAATACTATATAACATCAGTTACTCGCTGACTTAAAAGAAGTGGACTAGGTTTCTTCCATTTGAGCAAGATAAACCTATGTGCTAATAGTGAAGTAAAGGCAATTACAGTTAATTTGTCGTTCTCCACTGGACGTACACCAAACACAGCTATTAATGGATTAGGAGTGATTGTGACACCAAGGCTGTCTCATAGAATTTTTGTCCAGCATGATGTTAATTTGGTACATGCCGAAAACATGTGGCCTAGTAAGGCTCGTGCTCGATTGTAACGTTCACAGGTTGGATCTTGCCCTGGAAACATTTTGGACAATTTTAAACGCGATATATGTGCTTGATAAAAGATTTTAATTTGAATAATTGAATGCATTGCACACATGAAGCTAGAGTGAATTCTGTGCATGGCTGCCTTCCACTCATTTTCTGTAATGTTGAGTGAGAGATCCTTATCCTACTGTACTCTGAGATCTTTAATAGGAAGGGACTTTAAAATGGTTTTATATATTGTAGAAATGCTGTCAGAGTCTTCAAGACTGATCGATATTTCTTCTGGAACAGAAATACGTGAGAGTTGAGGAAAATTGGGCAGATTTCGTTTAGCAAAGTTTCTAATTTGGTGATAGTGGAAAAATTGTGCAGATGGGAAACTAAATTTGGAGTGTAATTGATCATAGGATGCAAAGACATTTTTTTATATACAAATCTTTAAATGATTTAATCCCATATGTTTTCCAAACATTAAAAACTGTGTAAGTTTGAGAGGATGGAAAAAGGTGGTTGTTATGTAGAGGTGCCACAGATAAAATATTTTCTAACTTGAAGTGCTTCCTACATATTCTGGGTGAATGAAGGACAATTGGGTTGTTACTGTATTGACGATACATTGTGATTAATGGTGTACAAAGCAAGGAATACAAAGAAGAACTGCAGGATTTCATTTCTATTGCAGACCAAGCTAGTGTGTGTTCATCTATTTGTGTCAATGTCCAGGTTTTTATACCTTGTATATTTGCCGCCCAGTAATAAAACTGAAAATTAGGTAGAGCCATGCTACCTTCTGATTTAGGTTGTTGTATGGTCGCCCTTTCGGATGTGTGGACATTTCGAGTTCCAAATAAATGAAATTATGATTGAATCTAATTTCTTAAAAAAATATTTGTTAATGTATATAGGGATGTTTTGAAATAGAAACAAAAGCTTAGGGAGGATATTCATCTTGATAGTGTTAATTCTTCCTGTTAAAGTAAGGTGGAGGATAGACCATCTATGCATGTCTTGTTTAAGTTTTTCCAAGCAGACAGTAAAATTTTGTTCAAAAAGAGCTTTATATTTACTTGTAGTGTTTACCCCTAGGTATTTAAACTGATCTGCAATGATAAAAGGGAAGATGTCCAATCTAATGTTGTTTGCTAGAGTATTCACTGGAAAAAAACACATTTTTGTTCAAATTAATTTTGATTCCAGATATCTTTTGAAATTCTGCTAGTGCAATTAGGGCTGTAGGCACAGAATTTTATGGGTCTGATATATACAGTACCATATCATCTGCATAGAGTGATATTTTCTGTTCAAGTTCTTCTCTGAAAATCCCCTTAAACTCTCTTACATTTCAAATGTGAACAGCCAATGGCTCAATGGCCATTGCAAATTGTCTAGTACCACGTTGTAGTTTGAAGTAGTCTGAAATAATTTTTATATACTTTTTATTATGTTTTATTATGTTTTACATTTTTTCGTCTACTTTTACTTTTTACTACATTTTTTTTTATTCATTGGTATTTAAAATAGACAGTTGTAGTGAAATACTTAGGTAACTGATTTTCTATCTATAATAACTATGGATCAAACTGCTCTCCTCCTGTGTCCTGCATACACTTCTATATACCATCTCTTTAAATACAATTGCTTTCTCTAACGGAGAAGTGCCCAGGCGTCCTTCAAGCGGTTCAGCTGCAAGATAGCGGATGCCCAGCCCCCACCCCCAGGCTTTGGCAAGGGAAGTGAACAGGGGGCAAAGCCCCCCCTAGTTATTATTATTAGCATTATTATTACAGAAGGCAATTAAGGGATAACAATGTTACAGGAGCTTAAGGAGATACCAGGTGTTAAATAAAAAAGTAGCTAGTTAATCTGTTATTTCTTTCTTAATTTTAACAGTCTAAGTAAAAATACATTACATTTAATAAAAACGGGTTGAGTAGTTAAGTAATCCAAATCCAAATTTATAAAATGAAGCCAGTGCATTGTAAGTCCTGTTTGATGTTGGACTTTTTGGAGGGTGGCTTGGGCAAGTCAGTTATCCTTAAAGGCTTCATCTTCAGGATATGCCAGCTAATCCAGGTCAGAGTCTCTGAACTGGAGGAGAAAGAGGCTGGCCTGTGTTGTAGTAGAAAATTGGCACACTTGGCCCAGGTGTCCTTTATGGAGATGATGTGCACCCCAAGATGGAACAGGAGGAGAGGCCAAAACAGAGAGGCAGAGATAGGTGGGTCACAGTCGGATGTATAGTAGGTAATAAGCAAAGCATGCACACTGTCCGGGGGCATAAACCCCACAATTGGAAGACTCAGACCATTTTAAAGACAATGTTGATCTGGACAGTGACTCTGAAACTCTGAAGTGGTGAGCAGGTCCCAATGGGCCTCCTCAAAAATAGTCTCCAAAAAAGAGAGGTTGTAATAGTAGGACACTCAGTCATTTGGAGGATTGAGACACAGGTTTGCTCCAGAGACAGTGAGTCACAGACACTGTGCAGTGTTATGGGTGTGCAGGTAGAACACATCCTTGGAAGGATGGATGAGCTCATGACTGGAATATGGGGTGGATCCAGTTGTCATTGTCCATGTTAGAACAAATGACATACATTAAGTACAGGCTGTCAGTGCTGCAATCCAAATGTAAACAGTAAGGAATTGACGAGGTAGTCTTCCATGAAATTCTGACAGTGCCACACGCCAGTTCAGGTAAGACTGAAGAGATAAGAAGGCTTAACACATGAGACTTCTTCTGGAGCACATTGACAGATTACATTTGAACTGCAGGGGCACCAATGTGTTGTGGAAGTGTATGAGTAGGTTAGTTGAGGATTATTTAGGAGGAATAGACAGAAAAGATAAGGGATGTTGCCATTTATGTAAACCAGAATTTAAATACATGTCTGCTTCAATTGAAAAATGAGCAACATCTTAATTAGGATATTTGTAGTTGGCTGAAAAGCATTAGGAACAGAGGTAATACTTTATAGACCCCCACCCCCACAAATGCAAACAGTAATTTCTATGCATGTCTTTTTAATTATATTATAAAAGCAAGTTTAGAGGGGGATATTACAGTTATGGGGAACTTTAATTACCCAAATTTTAACTGGTTTTACAAACTTGACCACAAGTCATAACAAGGATTGGGGCAGCCACCTGTATAATTTGTTTCCTGACTGAAAAATTGCAAACAAAAGATAGTAAAGGAGTGCACAAATCAGAGTCCAAAACAGAAGTGAGGGAGTAGGGGAAGGTGGAGGCTTTTTAAAAGGGAAGACATGAAGTGAGGTCAAATGGGTCGGGGTCATAAGAGTCTTCAGCCATAGACTCGAGCCCGGACGTGACATCAAACTCAACAGGGCCAGGTGGAATCTCCTGTGAATGGTCTGCAGGAAAGGGAGAAAAAGAATCCGTGCACTCTGCCACATCCCGGTCTGATTCAGAATTGCCCTTACTCAAGCCTTTTAGCTGCCTCCCATGCGCACGTGTGTGACACTAGGTTAGCCGTAACAAATAGCAGAGCACAGAAGCAGGAGTTTTGTATGTTACAGTATCAATATTGGTGACTTTCTAGATTTAGTATTTTTTAATAATCAGGATAGGATTAATTGTGTAGAGGTGATTGAACCACTAGAGTCAAGTCACTAAAACATAATACAAATCTCAGTGTTTTGGCAGAGTGTAGAGGTAAAGAATAAAACTGGCGAGTTTAACTTTGGTAGGGCAAATATTGTGACAGATGTGGCAAAGTCTAAAAGAGAGAAACTGGGATGAGCTTTTAAGTGTGGAGAAAGTCAGACCAGTGGAACAGGTTTTAAAAAGTTTTACATGTAACTCAGAGCAAGTTCATTCCAAAATTTGGAATTAGTGTAAAAGAGATAAAATGATGCTGCAAGGAAAAAACAGCAAGAAGCATAGAAAAGTGTATAAGACTAATAATTCTAATGCTAATTGTAAGGTGTATGAGAGCAACCATTAATAAGCATATTATAGAAGTTAAAAGGCAGTTAGAGTTGAATTTTGCAGATAAGACAAAATAAGACCCAAAGCCATTCTTTCAGTGTTTTATTAGTAAAAGAAGGAGGAGGTGAAATGTATAATAAATAGTAAGGGGGAATTAAAATATGCAGTGAAATAGCAAGTGCTCCAAATTTGAATTATTCTTACGTATTCCTATGTGAGAAAGTGGATAATCTCCTAGCAGTAGAGGGAGATCTACTGCTTTGATTAAATAGGCTGAAATCTAACAAATCCCCTGGACCAGATAACATTTATCCCTGAGCACTTAAGGAGGTTAGTGAGTATGTACTGTATGTAAATCATTCACGCATATTTTCAGGAAAAAAGGTGGTCCACATAACTATAACAGGCAAATTAATGGAAGGAATTATTAGGGATAATTTTGAGCAGTGCATGGCAAGAATAGGAGTTTTAGGGAAAAGTTAGAATGGGTTCAGACAAAGGAGGTCATGTTTACTAATATTGTGGAAATCTTTGGGGACACAACAAAAGGATACAATCAGAGTGGTGCATATAATTTATGTTGATTTTAAAACGTATTTGATAAGGTCCCACATGAGAGGCTGGGCATTCAGTGTGTAGTGTGTAGTAGGGTGGATTATTACCTAAAAGGGATTATGATGCGAGGAACATTATCAGAATTGGGCGTTGTTAAGAGTGATGTCCCTCAAGGATCAGTGTGGAGACCCCTTGCTATTTGCAATATACTGTATATAAATGATTAGGACAGGATTCCAGGACTATAGCGGATAAGGTATGAGAAAAGATTAAGGGAGTTTCTCGTTTTCAGTTTAAACAAAAGGAGATTAAGAGTTGACATGATTGAATTGGCACAGTTGTTAAGATGTCAACATTAAACTTCACACATGAAAGTAGTGTGGAAAACAGTAGGACTTCAAAACTCGTCTTCATGTAATTTTGGAAGAATTTAGTGATAGGATTGGTTAACTTTGTTGGGTATAATGTACTGATCTCTTAAAATATATGTTCTAATAAAAAGGTTGACTATAACAAAAAAGAACACAGAGAAAGTAAATACATCTCAGTAGCATGATGTACCCCCTATTATGTGTTGAAAAATTGCTGCAGTATTGGTAGCATCTCTAATGACTAATTACAGGTGGATCGAACCTTTTCTAATTTGACCTTTTCTCATTTGACCTGTAACTGTTTCTCAGATTAAGTCATGTAAGCCATCAGTCAATCAATAAGTGAATTTATATAGTGCCTTTAACAAATTATATCCCCTCAAGGAATTTTTTAAAATTCACACTTTGAAACAGCAACCTTACGGAGGAAAAAAAGTAATTAAATAAATTGCTATCACAAAAAAAGTCAATCAGATTTGGATAATACAATATTCCGCGGTCTCGCTCAAACCTGAATTGGTTTAAGCAGGTATGAGACTGTTATGTCATGCAATAAACAATGACCAATTGCTATGGCAGTATTTATTATAAATTTATGTCAGTCTTTAAACTGCATACCACATTTTCTGCAGTAATATAAAGTTAAATGTTGAATATATTAGTATATACAGTCTATAGGCATTAATTATAGTAAAGATTCTTTTACTCGATTCTGCTCCTTGACAGTTTAAATGAGAGTACAGTTTAAATGAGAGTAATTGCTAAATCGCAGGACATTTTTCGACATTAACTCGGTGCTTTATCTAAAGTGACATTTTGTTGTTTCCTCCCAGCTTATATAATTAACAGTAATATTATTTTTTCTTGCACAGGATTTTATTGCTAGTCTTTAGTATCTTTTGTTACAATATATAGGATTTGAACAGAAAATGGTATGAATCAATTGCATAGGAAATACTAATTCAGGGTTATGTTGTTATGTATGTATTTAGATTTAAACACAATAGATACACTTAACTATTTTATCAATTCATTTTCCCACTATTAAAATCACTTAGTCCATTTAATGGTTGGGGAGGCCAAAGTCTATTAAAGCAGTTCTGGACAAAACCAGGAGCCAGCCACAGATTTTTGTTTTATTCAAAACCTGTATTTTCAAACTGAAATTGTCAGTGGGTCTGTTAAAAACAGTGAGTATCACCATTCTAAAGAGAGACAAAAATGTTAACTGCATTAGATCTTTGATCTCATTGTCATGTTTTGGTCTGTCAATATATGAGGCTCAAACCAGGGGTACAAAGAGAACCTGTACAGGGGCAGAGGTGACTCTAAACTTGTTGTTCCTTCTTGCAGCAGAGGACAAAGCACAAGAGGAAGGAGTTAGGCACAACTCAGTGAGGTCATTCAGATAAATGGAAATTGAAGTTCCACACCATGAAGCCTTTTCAAAATCTGAGAAAATATCTGGTCAACTGCTTCCTGGACAAGGTAAAAGAGGAGGTAGGAACGGTTTATGTCTGGATTCTTTAGAAAGGAGGTTTTCTTATAGTGCTTGGGTCTGATCCTGGAAATTGGCCCAGCTGGGTGACTTCACTGCCCATATGGGCAACAATGGAGAAACATGGGGAGGTGTGATTGGGAGGAATGGCCTCTGTGATATAAGTGATGTTTTGCTATTGGACTTCCATGCTAGTTGGTGTTTGCCAATGTCAAATACCATGTTTGAACATACAATGGCTCATAATGGTACCAGAGCACCTTAGATCAAAGATCTATCATCAGATATGTTCAGAACACTTTGGTGAGAGGGAGGAGCTGTCAACCACCTGATAGCAAATTGGGCCACATGGTGGAAGAAGTGCATGTACTGACTTGGAAAACCCAAGTGAGTAGTACAGGTGGACTGCAAACATTTGGTGGAGTCCCCTGTCCAGAAGACTTTAAATTCTGACCTCTGAAACAGCTTTTCCCGCATCCCGGAAAAGGCTGAGGACACACAGCTTGAATGGGCCTTGTTCAAAGCCTCCATTGTAGATGTGGCTTCCAACATCTGTGGACTGAAGACCATAGATGCCTCTGGATATGGCAACCCAAGAACCAATGGTAGGCACCAGAGGTGAGGGATTTCATCAGGCTGAAGAAGCAGACCTTCTGTGTATGGTTAGCATGGAAGACTCCCGAAGCAGCAGAGAGGCACCAACAGGCCAAAAGGGCTACAGCCTTTGCCATCAGGGAAGTAAAAAGACAGGTGTGGGAGGAGTTTCCTGGACAGAATATTAAGGCACAGCTGGGGAAGGGAGGGTTTCCAGTTTGGTGGCCTTAGAATTGCATCACTACATTTTGCAGATGATGTGGTTCTGTTGTCTTCTTCGGGACAATTTGTGAAGTAGCAAGGATGAGGACCAGCACCTCCAAATCTGAGGCCATGGTCCTCGGTAGGAAAAAGGTGGACTGTTCTCTCAGAGTGGAATGTAAGATAATTGCCTCAAGTGTAGGAGTTTAAGCACCTTGTTCACGAGTGAGGGAAAAAGGGATGGTGAGATTGACAGATGGATAGACTAAATATAGACTAAATTTGAATTCAATAAAGTTTATGTAAAACATTCCATAAAGTTCCATGCTAAAGATACAAAAATTAAATATATATATAGCATTATACACCATTACATCATTAATATTTCTTTCACAGATCAAGTTCTCAATTTTTGATTGTCTTGGCAAATTGCTGTTAATTATTGTATATGATTTTAATATTCATATAGTAAAAAAACAGTCATCTTTTGCAAATGCTTGGTGTTTTTAGTATTTCCCTATACAGTAATCCCTCACTATATCGTGCTTCGACATTCGCGGCTTCACTCTATCACGAATTTTATACTGTATGTAAGCATATCTAAATATATATCGCGGATTTTTTGCTGGTTCATGGATTTCTGCGGACAATGGGTCTTTTTATTTCTGGTACATGCTTCCTCAGTTGGTTTGTCCAGTTGATTTCATAGAAGGGATGCTATTGGCGGATGGCTGAGAGGCTACCCAATCAGAGTACTCGGTTAAGTTCCTGGGTGCTGATTGGCTCAGCGACGGAAAGCAGCATTCGATTTCACTTTACATTAGCCAGCATCTTGTCTTGCTCATTCAGCATCAACATTTTCGCTGTGTAGAGTTAACTTTTGTGCTGTTTTGTGTTTATCTTTGTGCATAGTCAAGCCCTTCATTATGTCTCCAAAACGATCTGCTCCTGCTACTGCTTCTGGGGCCGTGCCCAAGCGCCAACGGAAGATGCTAACGATTGCCGAAAAGGTAAAAGTTTTGGATATGTTGAAGGAAGGGAACAGCTACGCCGCTGTAGGATGCCATTACGGCATCAATGAGTCCACGGTTCGTTATATTAAGAAGGATGAAAAGAATATAAGATCTCCGGCCGCAGTGTCCTTTAACCAGGGCGCGAAATGCGTTGTAAGTGGATGTAATAAGGCAGTTTATGCTGTATAACTGTGCGGGAAATGTTTATAAGAGTGTGGGAAAGTTTATAGGGGCTTAAAATATATAAAAATAACCATATAAACATATGGTTTTTACTTTCCGGATTTTCACCTTTCTTGGGGGGTTCTGGAACACAACCTCCGCGATCGAGGAGGGATCACTGTATTCATAAAAGCCCGTCACTAATGTCCAATGACATGCTGGGTCTAATTATACCTGGTAAATTATTATTTTAAAAATTTCAGTATTTTTGTGTTACTTTACATGGCACCACTGCACTACAATATTTTTCGTAACATTCTAGAAAGTCAATGCACGGGCTTATGCCCAATTGTTCTTAGTCAGTCTGTGACTGACTAAGACTGTGAAAACACAAAGGTTTATTTTTCTCCAGGTGCTCAGGTCAGTGTAGGTCTGGGTGGGGGGTATGCACTGGTATAGTGCATTGCCACACCCACCACACGACGAAACAGCTCAGGATCTTGGTTGGCAACCCCTCAGGGCAGACGCGCAGTCCAGTCCCACACTCTGTAAATGACCATCTATCTGTCACAGCCAGGTATTACATGGGCATCCTCTTGGCCTGGTCCAGCCACCTGCAAGCTGGATCACCTTTAGGGAAGCGTGCAGGTAATGTGCCTCATTTGGGATTCCATAAGTAACCACTCATTCAACACAAAGTCAAACCAGCGGTACCCAAGGATTCTCCAAAGAGACACCGAAGAAGTCCAGTCTTTGTCTCAGGTCACTGGATAGCATCCATGTCTCACAACCATATAGCAGTACAGGAAGCATTAGTACTCTAAAGACTTGGACCTTCATCCTTTTGCATAGATATTGGAAGTGCCACACACCCCTTTCCAGTGACCTAATGACCCCCTTTATGCTCTCCCAATCCATCTATTGACTTTATAGGAAGAGTCACCAGAGACATGAATGCTGTGTACAGGGTGGCCATGATATCCAGCAACATCAAGGGGATCTTGCATAGTCTCAGGATGTCCCACAGGGTAGCTCACTCAACTGAGTCAAACAGTTTACGAAAATCAACAAAGGCTGCAAAGAAACTCTGACGATATTCACAATTGCACTCAATAAGAACCCTCAGTGGCAGGGTGTGGTTAATGGTAGACCTCTTAGGCATAAAACCAGACTGCTCCAGTCACTGGGATGTGTGCAAGTGATCAAAAATACTATTGAGGATAATAATAATAATAATAACATTTATTTGTATAGCACATTTTCATACAAAAAAGTAGCTCAAAGTGCTTTACATAATGAAGAACAGTAAATAAAAAAAAAATATATATATAACAACATAGGAAATTAAAATAAGACAATATTAGTTAACATAAAAAAAGAGTAAGGTCCGATGGCCAGGGTGGACAGAAAAAACACAAAAAAAAACTCCAGACGGCTGGAGAAAAATATAAAATCTGCAGGGGTTCCAGGCCACGAGACCGCCCAGTCCCCTCTGGGCATTCTACCTAACATAAATGAAATAGTCCTCTTGTGTCTAGGGTTCTCACAGAAGGACTTGATGGTGATGGACATACAGACTTCTGGCTTTTAATTCTTCACTGTTGGAACATCATGGTGCATTGAGTAGATAGTGGTGGCAAAAGCCACCACCAAAAGGACACCGGAAAAAGAAACAGAAGAGAGAATAGGGGTTAGTACAGATTTTAGAGCTACCATGGATAGTTATTATAATGAAATGGATATACAGAGTATCAGGATTAAATTACAGTCAAATTATGAGAAGGCCATGTTAAAATAATGTGTTTTCAGCAGTGTTTTGAAGTGCTTCAGTGTATTAGCCTGGCGAATTCCTATTGGTAGGCTATTCCAGATTTTAGGTACATAACAGCAGAAGGCCGCCTCACCACTTCTTTTAAGTTTTGCTCTCGGAATTCTAAGGAGGCACTCATTTGAGGATCTGAGATTACGATTTGGAATATAAGATGTCAGACATTCCGATATATAAAATGAGGTGAGATTATTTAAGGCTTTATAAACCATAAGCAGAATTTTAAAGTCAATCCTGAGTGACACAGGTAACAGGTGTAGTGACATCAAAACTGGAGAAATGTGCTCGGATTTTCTTTTCCTTGTTAGGATTCTAGCAGCTGCATTCTAGGATGACCCTAGCAAAGATCTTATCTGGAACTAAGAGAAGTGTTACCCCCTGTAGTTGCCTTAATCCATGAAATCACCTTTCCCTTTCCAGATAGAGACGGCAAGTCTCATTTTCCAGTTAGTTGGGATGACGCCTATCTCCCAAATGGAAGCAAAGATTGCCTGCAATGCTAAGAGGACAGCCTTACCACTAGCCTGGAGAAGTTCACCCTGGATACCACAGATCCCTGTAGCCTTCCCTTTCAATACTGAAATTTGCAATGTATTATAATTTTCCATTTCAATTTTTTGATTGCCATTTTACACTGATAAATAGGTTTGGGTTTGATAGGGCTATTTAGCTCACTCTTTGGTTCAAATCTCTTATAAGACTACTGTATAAATATAGATTGTTCTCTGTTGCAAGTTGATTTATTCAAATCAACTGGTGGAAACAAGAAAAGACACACTAACATTTTATACATTACAACATACTAATAGAATTTTCTCTTTAAAAGTATCACTCCTCTTTAATGAATATAGATTCAGAAATCCTAAATAATTTACTAATTTTGAGAGTTTGAGAGTTGCATTTAGTGATCAAATATTGAAAACATTTTCAAACTAGCCTCCTAAACACGCATATTCACTATCTGAAGTAGTAATTTGCAAACATCTTCTAGCCCTTGGTAATTTATGGAAAGATACAATGGTGAGTCATCAAATGTTAGTCAAAGGTTCTTGCTTCATGATTTAACTGTTGATTAACAAGGCCGCATAGTATGTAAAAACAGTGACTTATAAGCAGGTCATTCCTGCTAGGTTTTATTATTACTTAGTTATTTTCTTAGTGATTCATTCACTAGTTCTGCAAATAGAATTCTTAGTTCAAGAATCTTGTAATTTACTTTGATTCAATCCATATTGAAATTTAGATTTACTTTTAATAATGATTTAACTCTCATTTGTAACCTTTTCATATTTTCAAAGGCCAGTTTTCTTTACCTTACATTGCTGTATAGATGCTGGCCATTGCTTAATATACAGGAGTGGAATAAAACTAACTTATTTTTTTCTGTCTGGCACAAGTGACATTTGTAATGCTTGATTGTTCAGGCTGTTCAAATTGTTCATTTACCACTCTACAACCACTTCATAGTACAGTAGCAAGAATGGAAACTGAAATGGAAACAGGAAGTAAGAAACTGAAATATGCATTTTACTTTACTACATTTGTTTCTACTTAATATACATCTGATTTCATAATGCTCCTTTAACATATAAATATGTAAATAGTTTTCACCCCATCTCTCATCACAACCTTTTTTTAAATACCTATCAATAATCACTCTTAGAATGTACACTATGATTATAAGTTACAGTGCTGCTTAAAATTTTCGGGCTAGATAGTACTTTAGCTAACTGGAATGCCAATATTAGAAGGACTCCATAAAACTTACACATTTAATTAAGGCTGCAAGCTCTACAGTATATCTGTTTAATATGGTGTACTGCTTAAAAATGGAAAGAGAGATGAGGAGACAGACAGACAGACAGAGAAGTGTAATACTAGAAATAAAAAGGAGAAAATATGACTGGAAAACACCTAACAAACAAACTACTGATTATACACGTAAACATTTGAAACATATTTTTTAGAAGTTCCTAAAATATTGGAAGGTAGAAAATATTGCCTGATTATAAAATGGCAGATCAGTTAACCGAAATAACTACAGGACAGTTAGGGTAATGAGGTATGTCAGAACATTTAAAGAGAGCAATTATTAAAGACAAGACTGAGCAACACACATCAGGTAGGGGTATTTTATTAAAAGTCAATTAAATAAATACAAATAAAACACCCAGCCTTCTGCATCCAAGAATTGCATTTGGGAATGCAATTTTCTTTTTTTAATTTTAAAAATATGGTAGACCACCTACAGAATCAAGCAGAGAAGAAAAAGAAAAGTGAAAGATGTCTATTTCCAAAGCCAGGTGTACACTGAAATCACTACGTTACAATGCATATCCAAATGAAACAGGAAATTACTTCACCCAAACTGCTTTAACTGTAAAGAAAACTAATTTATACTCAGCCAAAGAAGAGTGTAAGGTGTTTGTCAATAAATTAAAAACATAATTTAGGAAGTCTATTTATCAGTATCTCAAGACTGTTGTCACTAGAACGCAAGACACTTATCTTAGAAACACGCCCTCATAATCTGAACAAAGGGCAGTTTAAGTGCAATGCATCTTTGTTAGGACAGCTGGGCTGTGTAATCTCCCTTATTATTCAGTTTTACAGTTATAATCAAACAAGCTACTCTTATTACCTGCAATCATTGCATCTTACCAAGCAATTAAAGTCATTGATTTGAATTTACTGTGCTATTACCACGACACTGCTAATTAATCATACATTAAAGCATGTGATCTCTAGTCTTAAACGAAAAGGGCGGTAACTAAATTTTCAGCAGCTTCACAGATGACAAAATAATAATATTAATTAATGATCACATGTATAGTACGGGTATATGTGTGCAGAAGCTTGAGAAAGGTATATTATGAAGGTCTTTTTTAATGATAGGAAGCTTTTCATAAAAGTGTCAAATAATTGTAGAGCTGTTGTTCATTTCCTGATCTTTTGACACTGGTGTAGAGTGCCATGAAAAATTTAATAGGGTACATTAAATAATCAAGGAAATTCTTAATTTCCTCTATTGTGGTAGATTTAAACACTGAATGTATTTTGGTTTACAAACAAAGTAAAGGGCAAGTGTGTGAACAAATAACATATTTTTAAATGTTTGTCATTTATTGAATGGGATCTTGAAAGTATCTACCCCTTACTCTTAACTGGTTGTGCCACCTTTAACAAGAAAGTACTGCAATGGGACACTTCTTAAAATGTAATGTTTTTCACATCACTGTGGAGGAATTTTAGCTCACTCTTCCTTTTAAAACTGTTTTAACTGAATAGGTTTTCAAGCATGATTGTTCATTTCAGGTGCTGTCACAACATCTTTATTGTGCTTTGATATAGACTTCAACTGGACCAGTCCAAAACTTCAATTGTTCATCTTTTCAACTGTTTTGATATGGTCGTTCTTTTGTGTTTGGATCAGTGTCTTGCAGAATAATGGTCAGACCATTTTTCTTTATAAATTTTTAGATAGAAAACAGAATTCTTCACATCTTCAGTTATGGCAGTTCTTGCTGTTCTTGAGGCAGCAAAGTATCCCTACACCATTACATGACCACCATTAAGTCTGAATGTTCCTATGATATTATTAATGAGGAATGTATGTGCTTTTCATCATACATAATGAGACCCAACTTGTCCAAAAAGTTCAGCTTTTGTCTCATCTGCCTATAGATCATTCCTTGAAGACTTATGATCCAGGTGCTTCCTGGCAAACGAGAGCTGAACATTTATGTTCTTCTTAACAGTGGTTTTTGCCTTGCCTTCCATTATTGCTGCACTTTTTTCCCCAGTATCTGTCTGACTACTGAGTCATGCAAACTGACCTTTACTGAGGCCAGAGACCCTAGTGATTCTTTGAGTGTGTTTATAGGATCTTTTGAGACTTTGTCAGTGATTTTACTCTGCATACTTGGGAGAATTTTAGCAGGTTGGCCACTCTTTGGAAAATTTGTTACTGTTCTAAGCATTCTCTGTTTGGAAATTATGGGTTTCATTGTGGCTCAGGGGAGTCCCGCAGCCTTAGGAATTACTTTATAGCCCTTTTCAGACTGATAAATATAAAAAAGCATTTTCTGTTCTTTTCAGGAATATCCTTTGAGTGCAGCATTATAAGCTTTTTGGTTCTTTTCTGGTGGAAACATTTACTCTGATGGTAAGGGTCAAAATAAGTGACAATTATATTGATTGATAGATAGATAGATAGATAGATAGATAGATAGATAGATAGATAGATAGATAGATACAGTACTTTATTAATCCCAAGGGGAAATTCACATACTCCAGCAGTAGCATACTGATAAAGAAAATATTAAATTAAAGAGTGATAACAATGCAGGTATACAGACAGACAATAACTTTGAATAATGTTAACGTTTACCCCCCCCCCCCCCCCCCCCCCCCCCGGGTGGAACTGAAGAGTCGCATAGTGTGGGGGAGGAACAATCTCCTCAGTCTGTCAGTGGAGCAGGAAAGTGACAGCAGTCTGTCGCTGAAGCTGCTCCTCTGTCTGGAGATGATACTGTTTAGTGGATGCAGTGGATTCTCCATTATTGACAGGAGCCTTCTCAGTGCCCGTCGCTCTGCCATGGATGTCAAACTGTCTAGCTCCGTGCCTACAGTAGAGCCTGCCTTTCTCACCAGTTTGTCCAGGTGTGAGGCGTCCCTCTTCTTTATGCTGCCTCCCCAGCACACCACCGCGTAGAAGAGGGCGCTCGCCACAACCGTCTGATAGAACATCTGCAGCATCTTATTGCAGATGTTGAAGGACGCCAGCCTTCTAAGGAAGTATACAGTAGTCATATAAACAAGTATTGAGCATGGCTGACTAAAATCAATCAGTTTTAGTTGGGTTGATGTAATTAATAACTTTGGCCATTAGATAAATAAAATAATTTTCTTTAAAAAAATGTTAATTGTTCACTTAGGTGCCGTTTATCTAATATTAGATTTTAATCAAAGACCTGAAATTATTTAGTGACAAAAATATGCAGTAAATTACAGTACTTACTTAGCCTTTTATTTATTTTTTTTTTGTTTTTGTGAGTCATATGGAAGATACAAAAAAAAAAGAATCAGTATAAGTAAATATAACTAGTTGTAAACAGTAAATTAAACAATTAAGAACCTTAACCACAACCCCATGTAAGTTGTATTTATTTTAAATTAATCCTTTGAATTAAGAACCTTAACCACAACCCCATGTAAGCTGTATTTATTTTAAATTAATTCTTCGGTTTCTTTGCCTCTGGTGCTACATTTTATTTCTCATTTAAAGAGTTAGACAGAGTCCATAGCATAGCTTATTCATTTATATACTGCATTAACATGTTTCACCCAAAGTCTAATTTGACAGTGTGTGGTAGTTGCTAAGGCACTGTTGGTTTAATTCTGCATGCGACTCACTGTGTGACCCTGCCTGTGATCTTCCTGTATTTGCAAACAGTTGTAATGTTTTCTGAACTTTTATATCACCTACTAGCCAAAAATTAAATTTGTAATAACAATTATCAAACATTATGATACTGTATGTCCTTGTTTGAGGTAAACATACACTGATTAATCAGCTGTTCTGTATATTTTGTATATTAAACTATCAAAAAATAACACTGTATTAATGTAAATTCAGTATAATGTGCAGTTTTATGTTTTGTAGGAACTGATTAAAATCAATAATTAACCTTATCACATAAAATAAAGTCAACAGACATTACAGTGGCCTTAAGTTTATTTTGCCCACTTGAAAACTTACTAGTGGACATCCTTCCCCCATTTGTCTCTCTTTACCAAGAATAAACATAACTAGACCAGATTTTCATAGAGTTCAGAAGAATCAGAAACAATACTGAACAATATAGAAATAAACAAATCATAGCATCTGCATGAGTTAATCAGTATTAAAATACAGTATGGTGACAATACAGAATATCTCATGAAGTTACCAAGCAATGTTTTTATGGTTTTTTTTAATTACACACTAATTTAAGGTTTATGTTTTTTTTAAGCCTGCTAAAGAGATGTAATTTTCAAATTTTGTGCCCACTTAAATGAATGGACATGTACAAGTTTTTCATTATAAAAAATAATTTACTCTTTACTTAGCAAATTGAGAAAAGCACAGGAAACACTGAAGAAAGCACAGCTTCAGGTGGATTATTTACAGTTGACGACCCCTAGAGAAGCCAATGTGAGCTCCTAGGGGAAAGTGAACAGCGGCAAGGACACTCACAGAGATACTGGCCTGCATCATTTCCAGAAAAAGCTGGAACATGAAACCCCAGAGCCTACTGTACTTTACAAGAAAGACCAAAAACTCATACTTCATCAAATTTAATTTATGGTTTTATTTTTGTAGACTTTGAGATGTGTCCTAGCAAGGACAAGATTATTTTGAGATGCTACGTTATTCCCTAAGGTGGTGGTGAGGGTGGCTTGGCCACACCCTAAGAAAGACAGTCTTTAACTAGGAGTCTGGAAAGAATGCGTAAGCAAGAACAACTGAAAAACACTTGGTGCAGAGACCTTGACGCAATTATTAAAAGTTGGATTAGGTATGGGTACAATTAAGGGCATCAGCACAGGGTATAGCAAATGCAGTACATTTTCTTTTTTGTTAAAGATATGTGGGTGCATATTTTTTTAGGATAAATTTTATTCACTATGACTTAGTTAGATTGGCTATTTAAAAGACTATAACCTAAAAGATGGGCATTACAGTACAAGACATAAAAAACACACACACCTACATACATACATACATATTTTTGTCATTTAGCTTTTCAATTCAAAACCGTGTATATGGACAACATTAGTTGTTTGCTGGAAGCATGCTAAAAATAATATTTATTCCATACAGCAGGATATTTAACGGAAATAAATTTGTTCACCCATATCCCTATTTGAGAGCATTTGTCATTAGAAAATTCACTTATTGTAACATGAAGAACTTCCACCATCTATTTTATTAACAAACTAACCCCTGGTTATCCTAACATTTCAGTTTCTCTGATTATATGAATTATTTTACACTGATCTCACATGAAGTATAATAGTAAAGAATGCCATTGTAGCTCAGGTTTGCCTTCTGGGCAATTTTTCTTTAAAGAAAGATAAATGCAGAATTTTAATGACAGGTTATGTTCCTCTAAAAAAGGCAGTTGTAATCAAGGTAGATGTAAAAAAATGGATTAATTCAGAAGAACACAATTCACCATCTTCAGTTCAAACTGATTTTTCCTTTTCACCAGTGTCATCTTTCACAAAATGATCTGATGTTACCTGAAACAGACAAATTGACAGGTGGGCGCAGAAATACTTGAAATCTGTCAGATTTATTGAGTAGATAACAAAGAGTTGCATGATGATAAGAAAATGAAAAGAACTAACTGGCACAACAAACCACTGCCAAATTATACCTAAGATAATATCTATGTTTAAATCATCAGTGGGAGACAGAACTGACGATGTGCTACCACCATATGTCAAAACCAGAGATTGTGTTTGTCAGGCAAATCGAACATTGTGGTGAGATCAACAAAAGAGACATTTCCTCCTTGCCCTCCTTGGCTACCTCTTCTTATTACAGATGACCATAAACCTATTAATAAAGATGTGCAGAGCAACCTTACAGTCCCAGACCAAGGTAGAAATAACATTATGCAGCATTTTATTAGAAATAAGTAAATAATTACATTAAGTTCTCAAAATATTTTATAGGTTAACTCCATATTAGTTTTTCACCAAATTTCAACAATCTAGGAAGGCACAGCACAGGTTTAATTTAATCTGATATAAGGCAAGTTTGAAATACAGTAGAACACTCATGTAGTGTTGTTCTACAAAATGACTACAAAAAAAAATTGTTAAGTGGAAGAAATTGTAAATGATTTTGTGGAATCCCATTCTGGGATTCGCTCTGTTTAGGATGTTTTTATATTCACACTGCAGTTTTTATTTTGATTAACCATTATGATCAAATTTTAAATTGTCCTGATTTGATCCATTTAATTTGTGGAATTATTAATGTTATTTTTGCCTTTTCATATTGCTATTCCTTTTCATGAACACCGCTATGTTTTTGATAGCAACTGTGCTGTTGTTAAACCACCGTGTACAAGTTTGATTTTTTTGTAACAAAAAAGCTACATTCACACTACAGCTCCATTCCCTTTTTTCACTCATATGAAATGGAATTTAATCTTTTCAGAAAGGATTTACATTACCCTTGCATCCAAACCTGTCCTATTGCACTTTCAGCAGTCGTTTTGGCTATGTTTTTATATACAGCATACCCAGTGGTGTAGAGTAGAATTCGTGCCCACAATAATGGCATTGGGGCACCCTCCCTGAAAAAAAAGCACTTACAAAAGAACCCTGATTTAATGTTCTCATTCGTACTCATGGACACTAGGACACAGAACTATCTTGAGTGGGGCTGTGACAGCTATTTAAGGCCCGGTACTAGAATTGTAGAGAAACAGTTGAGCCTTGTAGTGGAACTGAATGATTCTCCATGGTAACTTGCTAGTGTGTGGTGGTTCATTTTCTTAGAAAGGTTTTACATTTTTGTCTCACATATACTGTATATAATGTTTTCATTTTCTTAAGGTGAACTGCTGCTCCTTGTAGTCTGAGAGGAAGCAGATGTTGGGCAACCCGTTTTTTTTTGAGAGAGAGCACTGATTAGTTTATCTACTGCTTATTTATTGTTTGTTTAATGTTTAAGGTTTGTTATTTATCTCATTGCTGCTTTTGTTTCATAACTTATCTTACTGGATCATTTGTTTTGGTACAGTAGTTTGTTCTATTGGACACATTGAAGTCTATCTGGAATAATTAAACTTTAATAGTTCTGAATTTTAAACTCATCAAATGTTTAGTTTGAATGTTGTATGGAGGATGTATTACCCAAACTAATCAAACTAGTAGTGACAATTTGTGTTTTGCACCCAACCACTTGGTAGCCTGGTTTTGTGGGTCACACTAGTTTTGAGTGTATTTTGTGTGATATTTGATGTGATTTGTGTAATTTTTCTGTTTTATTTTAAGATTACACCAATAATCAGTAAAACCTGTACATCTTTGGGATTTGGTAAAATGCCTTTAATGCTTTAGACACTTAAACATTTTAAGACTATTAAGTAAACATAGACATAAAAAAAACACACCCCTGCTTTGGATAGGCTGTTTTAGAAAACATATGGATGAATGGGTTATGATATCATCATGGGAAGAGCATGGGAATGCAGTATGATAAAGTAATTAATTAACAAGAAAATTATTTATATGAATTTCTCCCTCCATCCATCCACTTTCAAGTCTACATATCCAAGGTTGCAGGGAGCTGGTGGCTAAGTCAGCAGAACTGGTTGCCATTCTATTGTAGAGTACGTTCATAAATGCACACATTTACTCATACTGAAAATGTATTTGAGTAACACTGCACATCGGCAGAGCCCTTGCAGATTCAAAGGCAGCATCACTTCACATCATGCCGCAGCAGTTTAATTTCTATTGCATCCATTTTTTTAGTGTGACTATTTAAATTTGGTGAAAAAAATCAGATGAGTGATTAATATAAACAGCAAAATCTGGATATTAGGTAAATGTAGTCCAATATCCTGCCATCTATGCACTGAAGTTGCCTGGCTGGAGCGATCACCTGTTTCTAACAACGGCTTGCTTATTTGTTACTGTTATAAAAAAAGGACACATACAAATGATCACAACAGTAGCTTGAACTTTTTGAAGTGTCATCATTCCCCTTCCACAAGCAGAAATTTTCTTAAACCTGTGTGCAACAGATCAGCAAGTCTGTTTTGAGGTGCACCTGGATGGGCAGGAGTGGAAAGAGCAGCATCAAAGTCTATGTATGAACAAGGAGAGAGGTGCTACTGCTTTAAGTTCATGCTGCAGCCTTGACAAGTGGGGAAACATGTTTTTAGAGGACCACTCAATTTCAATGAAATGCCTTCCTTTGCTGTTTCTCACAGCTAATCCACCAAGTTCCTCATTCTCTAGTGATGTCATTTCTGTTTTGATTTGTTTCAGTTTTCTTCCTAATATTTAGTTTGTGGTTCATGTTAATTTTGCTTGTGCTTTGTCATTCTGGGCCACCAAGGAACTGAACATTTTTGGTTTGAACCAAATACCAAACACAAGGTTTTATGCTGTGGTTTATAATAACAACACGGCAGCATTCGTGAAAAGGAACAAATATTACTGTAAATTAACAGATTAAATTGACAAAATTGGGACACTTCAGACGAGATGGTAACTATTAATCTTAAAAATAATTTCTGTAAAAACACAACAAAAAACCCTGAACACAGAAAAGTCAGACCTGCACTAACAGGATCCTAAGAAATCTTTGACAATTTCCTGCATTTAGCACTTATTTTTCAATTGGTCCCTAGAAAAACGCTACATGGGTGTTCTCCTATATTTCAAACTTATTTGCTGCACTGCTGAAGTCGGAAACTGATCAATCAAATCCTTAGAGTCTAAATTAAACCCATGCTGTGTGTGACCAATTTTTTGCAGTTTGGAGGAAAATTGCTGTGGCATTAGCACAAAACCTTGAGGTCTCAAAGTATTTAATTATTATTTACTTATTTCTATTCAAGTACTGGATATCGTTATCTCTACCCGGGTCTGGGGTGGTCTGATTGCTCAGCACATTGATATAAATAAGCTCGTGGTCATCTGTAGTGGTAAGTGGTGGGAAAGAAGGACAAGCAGAAGGAGCATCTTCTGTCACACTTGCTGCGATGCTTGATTCACCTGATGTACAATAATCTGTTCTGTTTATGACACGGGTAGCTTTAAGCACATATATTATGTTTGGTAGTTTGGCAATGGTTTGCTGTGACAACTGCTTTATTTGGGCAGCATTTAGTTTTTTTTTTTTGTATTTTGTTGTGTTTATCATGATGGGTTGCTTCATTGACTACTAGTTAACTTGTGCAGATCATTTTGCATCTGCCAGTCTGTTGCCTGTAAAGATATGCAATGCAAAACAATTTTCACTAATTTTTGCTTAATCTAAAAATGCACAATATGTATTTATGTAAACTTGAAATATGCATTTTCATGCCAGACTTTGTGGAGGTCTGCTGAGGGAGCCCATTGGATCGGCACTTATCCCACGAGGACCATTTTTCACCACATTACTGCTTGAGTTTTCTTGCTTGTTACCACGTGAGTAACGACTACTTTCCACCGCCACACTATTCATGCCATCCAGCTCATTGGATTACATTGTGGAGTTTCCAGCTTCACCGCCATCAATGAACCAAAAGTTCTCCTAGCCATTCTCTGCCACAAACCCTGGCAGAGCATACATGTCTGTATGTGTATAATATATATGATTTTTATTAAAACTCTATAATATGGCAAGTTAACATAAATACATACTGTGTATCATATTTCCTTTAAACAAATTTAAAATAGGTGGCTTGATAACAGATTCAATGACCCAGGAGGATTTAGGCTTGTAGCATATTCATATAAATAGATTATTATTCTCACATCCACCTGTGACTCTCAGTGGGTATATTTACTTCTAGTCAACATTCTTTTAAAGAAGTAATTACACTTTCCAATAACAGACCAGTGACAAAAAAATTAGGCAGATTTTAGCACCATTATATAAACATTGGCTGTGCATTGTAGCTGACTGGAACATTTTACCTTTGCAATACACATTACCTGCAAGGCATAGCTGTTTAGATCTGAAATATATTAAGCAAAGAATTAAAAGAAGTCTAATTGTGCTGCTTGGTCATCAATAATAAAATCTTTCTTCAGAAATTACAAAGAATTAGTTAATTTTACAATATGTGAAAGGAGATGGTTCACATGGTACTCCTAACACCAAGAATAACATCCAGCAGCAGTAATTTTTTTTCATAATTGTGTCTTTATTACAAAAAATGTATTCAAGTTAACTATGATCACAGGAAGAATGAAAAGTACAAATGTAAGACAAGCCACTCTAGCCCTGACAAGTACTCTCCTCCTATAGTTTCCTTGTCTTGTCTCATCTCACTCTCCTTTGCTCTCAGTCTTTTGACTACTTTCTTCTTCCTCTTTAACCTTCATCAAAACTCTTCTGTAAGCCTCTTTGCATTAGACAGCTTTAAATCCCATACTGAAGTTACTTCAGACAAGCCACAGAATAACACCTGGATTCCACGGCCAATGCACCATCTAGTGGCCCCTGAGACCACAGTCCCCTTGAGGGTTGGGCAGGGAGTAGGCAGTCTAGGGTATTTGCAAAAACAGTGTAAAGTACAAACTTAAATGCAATATCCCCTGAAAATATGCACTTCATCATAGTAGTTTACAGGAGACAATGTTCCACAATACCCTTAGTGCATTTGAGATGTGACAGGAGAATAAAACTTGGTGTAGGTTTCCATCACTGCATGAGTGCATTGTATTTACTTCCTTTGGTACAAATTGATGGGAAGTGATATACAAGTTGAACCTTTTATAGGTGCATCCAAGTTCTGGTAAAATTGTGTGTTATGGCCAACCACTCCTGTATGAAGGCAGAGCTGACCCATGTCATAAGTGATTTAGTTCATTGAAGGAGGACAACCTACAATTTTAATAAAAACTGAAATAAAGCTATTCCCATTATCCTATTTGATAGCTCTGATGAGATAAAAAAACAAAAACAAAACGGGGCTATTCACCTAGCATTATGGCCATACTGCAACCTAATTTCTTTTTGTTCTGAATGACAATTCCAGAAAATGTTTTAATTGTATAGGCTGATATTTCCTAAACTATGATTGGTTTCCTTTGTGAATCAGACTGAGGAAATTCACTATGAAATTTTCTAAATTTATGTGATTGTCCTACTGCACCTGCTTAGTGATGCATCTAAATATAAATAATTAAATGTTAAACTAGAAATTAACACAAAAGTTGTGAGCTAATATCATTTAACGGCATAATTTGTATTATAATGTATCATTTAACAATGCACATAAACACTTTGCAAAATTATTAGATGAATCTAATGATACATGCTCCAGTCCAAGGTTGCATACAGTAATGACAATACTGAAATACTTTTAAGAGAACAAAAACAGATTTAGGCAAGAAGGCAGAAAACCCAAAAGTCTGTTATTAAGAATGAATATGTCAGATTCTGAAAGCAACTGGGAATTTGTCTGAATTAATATTAAAGGAGCATCTTGAACATACACATAAAGTTGATCAAAGGCTAAATGTATGTTCACCTGAGGTTTGCTTTTAGGTTTACAAATTACTTTGCCTGATAATATAGCATCTCTCTGGGGGAGTGGGGTTATGCATAAACAGATGTGTAGCTGTCTAATCCATTTTACATGTTTAATCTAAGTAAAGTATTGGTGTCTTCTATAGAGTTTTGAAGAATATCCGGCATGATAGCTATCTGGGATGTAAGAGCATTTGGCTTGGGTCAATAAAGCAGAAACAGCATATGTTAGCAGTTGAACATCTTACACAATGATCACTGAAGCGAAATGTTGCAATATCAAGGTTCATGCTGCAACAAGTACTAAACAACAAGCTAACAGTCTTCATTTTAATAGGGACACTAGATGTAAAGTGTCTGCATTTTAATGGTAGACATGATTGCCAGGTATGTTAGAAAAATAAAATTACAGAGCCATTGTCTGTATTCAAGTGTTTTTATAATTGGAAAGTAGGTTGGTAAAGTGACACAGAACCAATTGTGGGAATGAACCAATAACCAATGCCTTAACCATTAGGCCACGGTCAATGAAATGCATTTTTCTACTGCAGTTAGGAAATTAGTGAGAAGTCGGGGGAAAAGTGCATGTGTGTGTGTGTGTTTGTTTCAGAGGTGGAAACAGTACCTGAGTATTCTACTCAAGTAAAAGTATTATTACTTACAGTAAATAGTTTTTGTTTATGTAAAAGTAGTTGACATGGAAACTATTCAAGTAAAAGTACAATTTTTTTATTAAAAAAAAAATAACCTAAATTAGTAAATATCCTCAACTATACATGTTGTGATTTGGAAACAATAAGCAGAACATACATAGTAACACAATAAATTTTATTTACAATAACAACAGTAATAGTCATGAAATATGTACACTTACAACTAGAAACTGTGTTCTGTATATAGCAATAAATTTCAAACTCCAATTATGTATGTTCCTCTCAAAAGTATAGTAAGCAACTAATCTGAATTATCCTTAATATACAGTAAGTTAACAGTGTAGTCCATAGTTCTCAATTACAAACCATTTAAGACGGCAGAGACATCAAAGTCTCAACCAGTTTTGCAAATAGTTTTGTAGTAGAAGATAAATGAAAGCAGTATTTACATCTAAACTGCAAAAGGCTTTTTAATCTGGTTGACAATTGCCAAAGAGAATCCGCACAGCACCGCATACAGAAACAAATTTGAAAAATTCTGATTCGTGTGGTTGTGCCACATTCCCTCAAATACATGAAAGTACAGAAAACAAAAGACTTAACATGAGGGGTGTGGCATATGGCCGAGGCCTTTGCCTGGCCAGGAAGCCTCTATGCTGGAAGGACTGGGGGAGGGAGCATATCCAGAGGATTACCTTCCCCAGAACACTAGGTGGCAGCCCCCCTGGGTTGCAGCGTTCCCTTGGACTCCTGCAGGGCTCCATGGGAGCTGGAGTTTGGTTCAGCCCTATTGGGTTCTGTGGGCGCTGCCAAGGGGTGCTGCAGCTACTGCTGACCCTTTGACTGCAGCACTTCCGGTACACCCGGAAGTGCTGCCGGAAGTAGACCAACAAACACCTGGAGCTGTTCCGGGTGCCTTTTAAAAGGAGCCAGCAACTGCTACTCCAGGAGCCAGAGTCGGGTGGGAGAAGACCAAGCTTGCCAGGAGGAGTGGAGGAAAAGAGAGAAGAGAAGTGTGGTTTGTGTTTTGTGCTATGCTGTAACTGAACTGTACATGTGTGAAATGGGGGAAGATGTTTCCCATGGGAAAAAATAAAAACGTGTGCCCTGAACTTATATCAGGTTGGGGTGGCGCTGTGCTGCGCTCCCTGGTGGTCCACAGGGGAGACCCAAAAATTCTTGGAATTGTAAGTTGTTAAAAGAAAAACTTTATTATATGGCAGTTCTTTTTTAGTCAATGTCAAATTACTGCTCTTGAGACACAATGCCCTTGTACTCACAATACTTCCTGTACTCCTCTTTTGTTACCATGGTAAGAGCCTCCTGTGGGTTTTTTTTTTCTTCTTGGATTTTCCAAGGTAGCAACTAATCTTCCATTCAGTCTCCATATTCATTTTGTGAACAAGAAAAGTTGCAAGGAGATTGATCAGGTAGAATATAAGCGGTTAGAAGCAATAACCAT
Source organism: Erpetoichthys calabaricus (assembly GCF_900747795.2). Classification (NCBI taxonomy): domain Eukaryota; kingdom Metazoa; phylum Chordata; class Cladistia; order Polypteriformes; family Polypteridae; genus Erpetoichthys; species Erpetoichthys calabaricus. The sequence goes on along the minus strand of NC_041399.2, from coordinate 117,963,548 downwards.
ATTGTTGCTGGTCAAAACCTCCTTGACTCCTGTGTGCAGGAGTGCTAAAGATATGTGTGTTTTTTTTTTTTTTCCTTTTTTTGGAAAAACTCTTAAGTCCGTTACTGCCAAAAAACGTGATCATCATTGTTTTGATGCTTGATGTGACCTGATGTGCTTTTTCTCAGCTTATGGAAAAAAACTTGCCAGAGTTGTGTGAAAACAATTGTAGAATAAAAGTCAAGAAATTCACACTCGATCAACACTGCATGATGCCACTCGTTGGACTGATTAACAGGACTGCAGGCATACGAAACATAGCGGCACAGTCAGTAACTGCACCTTTCTGCAGTGCAATTGACTAATCCTGGGTATTTTTGTGTCCCCCTTGTAAGGATTCAGAGGAAAAATTTTCTCATACAAAAGGGCCCATTGACCATTGCTGCTCTGAAGTACATGTCTACAAGTCTGTATATTTTGTGAATTATTACATGAAAAATGTTCTTAGACAAATACAACCCGTGGGTTGCCTGCCGATTATGTGTGGTGTCAAAATAAAGTTTTTTTTTTGTTTTTTTTTTTTAATGTTGCTGTCTGCTATTGTGGCTTATCCTTTAAGACCACAGCACATTTATTCAATCGCAGCCATATTTGGCTACAGTGATGGATTTACAGGTCATGGGGTCATGTAATAATTTAACAGTTAAATTACTGGAAGCTGAGCTATAGTAAACAACTAAAATATTGTCATCATTATCACTAGATAAAGCTATTTCAGTTAGAGACTGGTATATTGGCTTAGCAGCCATTAAATTTAGCTACAATAAATAATTATTTTTTATTTATAAAGCCATTCATCAAAATATTGAAAGGTGTTTAGTGGTAGAGTGTATTTTTATATAAGAAACTAAATGGGGTGTATCAGAAATTTTACAGGAAAATGGGTACTGTGATTTTCATATCACATACAATATTTTTTACAAACATTTAGTACTGAATCATTGAGTCTATGGCAACAAAAATTATCCTTTAAGATTTTTGCATTTGGAAAAAAATAATACTGGCAGCTAAAACATTTCTTAAAACATAAATATATATGCATTTATCTTTTTAAAAACTTTTGTATCTTTAATTGTGCAACAGTTTAAATTTTTTATATAAAATTATTTTATGGGAGTTTATTTACAGTATACTAGTCACTCCTAATGACTGAGATGTAATTATAAAAATAAATTAAAAATATCAGTAGGCCATGAATGTTTCTTACTAGTCATAAAGTCTATCATGTAGACAATATATACACCTTGTATTTAAACTGTCAACTATTTTGTCAAAAGTTGTTTTTTGCAATAAAAAGCACTTGATAGCTAGAATTCATGAATTTGATTCATGTTTGTAATTACAGATGAACCCAAGTAGTTTGTGACACTTTACCTGTAAGTGCATTGAGCGACCATCAATTAATTTTAGTAACAGCAGTGGGCTGACTTGTCTTTTTATATAATTGCCACTACAACTAAAAAATAAACCTTCTCCTTCTGTACCCATGCATCTGCTTCTGTGTTGGCTATTGATATCTGAAAGATGTTGCTATGAAATTCTAAAAAATATATACTGTATATTTTTTTCATTTACATTGTTTTAAACACCCTGCTAGTTTAAAAAAATCAAATTACTTTCAAGATGAGTTCATGCATACATGTAACCACATGTTTTTTGGAGCAGAGTTTACATGCATAATAAAGCTGCTTTGCTTAATGTCCTTGAAACCAAAAGGCTCTGCTAGGTTAGGCCAGAGATGTTCAATCTCAACTTTATGAAGAGTAGAGTGCTTCTGGTACTGTAACTATACTGAAAGCTTTAAATGCACCTACCATCGTTCAGGTTTTTCTACATGCCCAAAACAAAGTAGCAGCACATGAGTTTTAAGGTGGGGTCTTTAACAGCACACTCTATTAGCAATCTGTCCAATACAATATACTAAGTTGTACACACTAACACAGACGGAGAGAATTGCACCACCATTACATGTTTCACTAAATTGCGCTCTATTATCAGAACCTAAATTGTCCTTTGCTTATATTTAAAACGCCGATTTGCAATCAATTGTATTTTGTAACGACATGCTTTGAAAATGTGAGTAGCATTACTAAATATACTTTTTAAAAAGTGAAAGTATTTGCATTTTAAAATATTTATGTAGATCCCTACAAAATCTACTGAAGCACATTAATGAAAGTAAATGCAATTCATTATTTTTTATCACTTTATTAATTTATATATAACCTAAAATGTGTGTGTATAATATGAGAAAATGAAGATTGTATATTTACAACTGAGATTTTGGGACAAAGGGCAGAATGGTAGTGCTGTGGTACTATCACCTCACAGATCCAGAGTCCAGTATTCCAGTCCTGGGGTCTCATGTATACATGGTCCGTACGCACAAAAATGTTGTTTACGCCCATTTCCACACTCACATCAAGATGTATAAAAACTAAACTTGGCATAATGCCAACCGACATTTTCACGGCATCCTCAGACCATGTGTATGTATATTTCTGCTTGGTTTTGTAAGCTGCCGGCACCCGGCATCAAAGCAATGCTATGGTTTCTGTGTGGTTTTCCTTCCTTTTTTATATTTGCAGACATGACACAGTCTTTATCAAAAACATTTTTTAGTAATTGCTTTTACAAATTTAAAGAACTTGATTGTAATCATTCTGTAACATTATAATGGTGCATAAAATGGCCAAACTATTCCAACTATCTTGTCTGCTTTAGCATTGTTAGTAGACATCGTAAATGGAAGAATTCGAAGAGAGTGTGTATTTAGAGACCATACTGACATCTTGTCCAATGATGATGATTGTCTTCCTAGTCGATTTAGATTTCCAAGAGCTATCGTCTTGGAGCTGGGTGGTAAATTGGGGCTGGCTTTACCAAGGCAGACTTTGAGGAATTGTGCTCTATCTGCTCCTTTGCAAGTTCTGTCCACCCTCAGGTTTTAGCCACAGGAGCTTTTCATCGTTAACTGGCTGACCAATCGGGTATTTCTCAATCATCACTGAGCTGCACCATGCCAGCTGTATGGGATGATATTATCTGCTTATCATCGAGATACAAGATTTCCTTTCACTGTTGTTGAACAGTCAAACATTTAAGTGCAATTCACAGCAATGTCTGGTTTTCCAAATCAGTATGATCAACTGCACACACACCGCTATAAAGGTGACTTCAGAAGATGATTTTGCTTATGTAAATAGGAAGCATTTCCACTCCATTAATGTGAAAATTATCTGTGATGTGAAAATGTGTCTCATTAATGTTGTGGTGAGATATACAAGTGCCTGACCAATAATTGCAGCTGCTCAAACAGTGTGAGCCCTGGAATTCCGCTATCTCGTCTAGTGATGACACTCAGATGGTGGGCTGAGACTCACCTTTTTACATTGAATTTGATATCTGAACACTTTTTTTTGTTTATTTCAGGCATGGTGCCACTTTATAAACTTGATGTTTTCAGTGCTCTCCACCATGCTGTGCCACTCCATCAGTGTCCTTTTGTTGCTTATACCACTGCTTAAGTCACCAAATAGTATGTTTTTCCTTGCCTCAACCACACTTGGCTCCTTTGCACCTTGAATTGGATGTGCAACTTTGAAAATGGATGGATGACATTTTAAAAGGTGTTGCCTTTCTTGTCAGTGTTAATTTCTTACCTGCAAATCATTGTATGCACTCTTGCCTTGTATTATCAGAAAAACATTACGGTATATAACATTAATTTCAAATTTCCTCACATTCATGATGCTGGCTAATCAATGTCTCTAAATTGGTCATGTGTGAGTAAGAATGGATATGCAAGATTGCGGCCTGTGATGGGCTGATGTCTTATCCAAGGTTGAATCCTGCCTTGAACCTGGTAATTTATGATAGGTGAAAGTCGGGTGCAATGCCAGTCCATTGGCAGAGTGAAGGGATAATAGACCTAGTTTAGATGATAATGGAAATGGGCTCTTGGGTTGTGAAACATTAATTCTCACTATAAGGTTGACAATTATCAATTAGATATTTTCGTACTTGCTTCTGCTCACAACGTAGGGTCTGGAACCTAACTTCTCTGTCAAGTGTGATCTCTGTTATATTTTTTAAATTGCCTCAAGCAGAAGTGGTATTACTCACTAGCCGAAGACTGAATGATCTATCATTTTTATTTGTCCCAGGGGATGGAAGGGTTAGTTGTTTCAGCATTTATTCACAAAGCTAATATTCTGAGCTTCGTCTGTAGAAGACACTAAATATGGTGGTCTAAAAAGTGCCATCTGCTGAGTATGTAGTCATATTCATAAACTTTAATGCTCACATGGGGAATTCTAGAAAGACTTGTACAGGTGGGATTGGGATGAACACCCGGTCTAATCTAAATGTAAGTAATTCATGGTTAATGGATTTCTTTTGTAATCGTTAACAGTCCAACACAAAAGTGCTTAAAAGTGTGCCTGCTACCAGAGTACATTCACCAAAGTTCGTAGATCAACTTTGTAGTTTATTCTTCTGGTTGTAGGCTGTATGTTCTGTGTAAAGACTGCTAAATTTGCAATTTATCATAGCTGGTGATGAGCTGGCTTGGACAAATGAAGTCCCCACTAGACAGAACTTAAATATGAAAAAGGAGTAGTGAGCATGTTCCAGTAATACTTCTGATGCATTTGAGGTGAGTGTATCGATACATGTTAGGGATCCATGGCATTGTGGAGAGCAGGAACAATTGGGGCTAATAGCGATCCTGTAGATGCTTAGAATACAGTAAGGAAGTTGAAGCCAGGCTCAGTGCTTCTTGGTAGATGCTATGGGATGGTGGCCAGGATGAGAGTCAGAGGACAACTTTCGCCAGGATCTTGGCCCCACTACATATATCCAAAGTTCGGTGAGTGGGGTGAAACTAGACCATGCAAGAGAGCACCGCAAAGAAAATTTTAAAGACATTTCTGGAGTTTTGATTTTAAACTTGTTTTTATGGATTATTTATTAACTTTATTGGTCATTTTAACTTCATCAACTGAGCACTGTATTTTTTGTGTATTGAAAAGAAGAAACTACACTGAACTTTGTTTTGAATACATTGTGAATAAAGGCATAAGCACTGTTTGAACCATCCTTGCTGTGATATGTGTGAGTCCTCATTGCCCACTCGGTCAATGACTATACTTTATCAGAATTAAATACAGTCTCATATAGTAAGTCTGAGGTGCTGAGGTTCACTGTTAAAGATTTGGATGCCCTCTGTATCATAAGTGAGTGCGATCTATAGTTCACATTAATGAAAATGGTCTGCTCACAGGTGTGTCTTCCAGAAAACTGCAACCGTTGCGTGTGAGTAAAAACAATGTGTTTCTATCCCCCAACAAATCTTATAATTGCTCATTTCCTGAATCTCAGTTGAATAAAATGGATTGCTCATACATCACTGACACCATGTCTGCCTGGACATAGTGCCAGGATTTCTGCTTATTGAAGTAGCGTAACTGGACATTTACATTTACATTTACAACATTTAGCAGACGCTCTTATCCAGAGCGACTTACAACAGTGCTTAGTAGTCTACGACTGTTCTTCAGTCTTTAAGGCTAGGATTAAATCTACTGTCATTAAACAAGTTACCGCTGACCAAGTTGTACACAAAACCATGCTAGAAGAAAATAATAGTAAGTTGTTAGTACTAGGAATTAGTACAACATTTTTTTTTTTTTTTTTTTTAAGAAAAGGGTAGGAAAAAAAAAGTATGGGGACTTTAGTCCCCATAGTGCTGTTTAAAGAAGTGTGTCTTCAGACGACGTTTGAAGACAGTGAGGGTCTCCGCTGTTCGTACAGCAAGAGGAAGTTCGTTCCACCACTGAGGAGCCAACACTGCAAAGAGTCTTGATGCATGTCGTCCTCTTCTTTTAAGTAAGGGTGGTTCAAGATGAGCAGTGTTTGATGTTCTGAGAGAGCGAGAAGTGACACGCTGCTTAACCAGTGCTGATATGTAAGGTGGTGCAGTTCCAGTTTTGGCCTTAAAGGCAAGTGTTAGGGTTTTGAACCTGATGCGGGCAGCCACAGGGAGCCAGTGCAGGTTCCGCAGCAGAGGTGTAGTGTGTGAGAATTTGGGAATATTAAAAATGAGTCTTGCAGCTGCATTCTGGATCAATTGAAGTGGTCATGTTGCCTTTAGTGAAAGTCCAGACATCAGAGAGTTGCAGTAGTCCAGCTTAGAGATGACCAAGGTCTGGACGAGAAGCTGAGTAGCCTCTGTAGTGAGAAAGGGGCGGATTCTCCTGATGTTGTAAAGAAGATATCTGCAGGACCTGGAGAGGTTGCTGATGTGTGGAGAAAAAGACAATTCTTCATCTAGAGTGACACCAAGACTTCTTGCCGTTTTTGAGGGGACGATAACCGAGTTGTCAAAAGAGATTGCAAGGTCAAGATTCGGAGATGAGTTGCCTTTGATGTACAAGAGTTCAGTCTTGCTGGGATTCAACTTGAGGTGGTGGGAAGTCATCCAAGAGGAGATATCAGCAAGGCAGTTTGAGATGCGGGTTGAGACCTGCTGGTCATCTGGTGGAAAGGAGAGAATGAGTTGAGTGTCATCCGCATAGCAGTGGTAAGAGAATCCATGTCCAGCTATTACCTTTCCGAGAGAACCTGTGTTTAAGGAGAAGAGAAGGGGTCCTAGGACAGAGCCCTGAGGAACACCAGTGGTCAGTCTTCGTGGAGCTGACTGGGAGTCTTGCCAGGCAACCTGGAATGTCCGGTCAATGCAATGGACAATGCAGTATATAATGTAATAATGAAGATGTTCACTTTAACAGTGTGCTGCACTATTAATGTTGTTTTACTGATTTGATAATTTACTCCTAAATCCGACACATCTTGATTATGTGTTGTTGTGTGGCTTGAGGCAATTATTTTATAGTAAATGAATCGTCCTTGGTTATAGGTACCAGGGATATTTGGTTTTCCACTTACAATGTACTCCCCATAGTAATTCTAACTTTAAGCCTATTTTATTTTTTACTATTGCTATTATGTTCATATCTATTGACAACAATTAAAATTACTAAGTTAAAATGTATGTATTAAAATAAGTTATACCATATCTATTTCAATACAAAACAATTATTGTGGCCCTCTTTTGGCAATGCATGGTAATAAGATCAGTGTTATTACCTTGGAAAATTCCAAGGTCTAATAAGCCCTTCACAACAAAGGCAGATAAAGAGTAGTGGCTACTTGCCTTCACGGTCCCCTCATCTCTCAAGTATTCAAAAATAAAGTTTTATTCCTATTTTAAAGGTGCCATTCATTTGCCAATCTGCTCCTGAGACATGATTTTTATAAAATGTTCCATTTTTTTCATCTTATATACTGTGCCTCCTACATAGAGGAAAACCCTTCATCGGTACCAGAAAATACAGTACTAGTTTCCAAGAATGAAGAAATAATGCTGTAGATGGGAATTACATTTCATTATTTTACCAAAGAAATCCATCCAATATAGGGTCATATCTGTATATAAAATGTTTTTTATGGGGGGGGAAAAAACATTTGTTCTAAGGATAAATAGTGCACAAATCTAGACATATTGTCCATGTACTGGGCTAAATGTTTGTTCCACTGGCTCTTCCTCTACAGCATGTTGGATTTGAGTACATAAAAAATACAAAAATAATAAAAATATATTGAGGTATGCTATTTAACATTAGTTACCAGGATAATCAGGCTGAATTTATCAACATTTGCTTTTTTTAATACTTTCACTTTACTCTGGAAATATGTCAGTAAACCGTAGCACACAGCATTACAGATGAGGAATATCTGGAAACTATTCTGAAGAACGAAATAGATCAAGCAAACTTGATTGTGTTTTCTGTTAATTCAAATAAATTTATTTGAATACATTCTTCTACGTACTGTATATCATAGCTAATGAGAGTGGTGAAGTGCATTATGTTAGTCAGTCATGCAAGTTAGAACTTCACTGAACTTTGTACATGCGTCTATTAGATATAGTAGTGCAGATGCCTACTTTAATAATGGCCTGCACTTTATTGGGCATCAATAACATTTAATTTGTCTATGCAGTCAGGCAAAGAGGTTCTAGGTGCCACAGATTCAGTACTTTTTAAACTACATCTTCATTTGCTGTTTCATGAGCAACATGGGCTGCTAATGAAGATCTTTTTATATTGCTATTGCTGTATTTTTGTTGCATCTAAATTTATAACCTCAGCATATTTCAGCTGTTTGTGAACCTCACATTTAATATAAACTGTCCTCTTAATAGTATGCTAAAATGGAAAACTACTAGGTGGAAGGGTGAATTGTTTTTTATTTTGTTTTGAAGGAGTCCCAAATGAGGCACATTACCTACAGTGTGAGGGACCATCAGTTACTGCACTATGGCCATGTAGTGCTATTCCCCAAGGGCGATCCAGCTCACAGAATCCTCATTGTTGAGGACCTGAGCAGCTGGACCAGGCCAAGGGGATGCCAGCGTAACACTTGGCTGTGGTAGATAGGGGGATGGGACTGGACCGCGTATCTGCCTGGAGAGGTTGCCAGCCAGGATCCCAAGCTGTTTCGTCATGTGGTGGTTGCAGCAACACGCTGTACCAGTGCATGCTCCCTAACCTGACCTGACCAGGAGCAGTAGAATTTTTTTTCTCCATTATTAAATTATACTCTGTGAAATAAAGAATAAAAAAAAGTGCACAATTCACTTGCAGGGATAAAATGCAGCTTCCCCATGATCCTGCTCCAGATTCTGTAAATGGGTGTAAAAATAGACAGATGCTTGATTTCCAATACTATTAAATTTCAGCTGTCTCTATCGTACACGTTTTGAAGAATTAAGGCTGAATCATTGACCCTAATAATGTAACTGTCACTGTTAGTATGTTCAAATCATTTTGTTGGTATTCTACCGTTCATTTAAGCCACTGTAGTAAGTCTTATAAATGAGAATTAGGCTGCTAAATATATACCTGGGTCTATAGCTTAGACATAATTTTTAAAATCCTCATTTTTACCAACAAAAATCATAAATGGTTTAGCCAAAAATACAGTCATGGCCAAAGGTTTTGAGAATGAAACTAGTTTTGTGTTTTCAATAACTTTGCTGCTTCAGTGTGTTTAGACCTTTTTGTCACATGTTTCTATGGTATACAGTAGTATAATTACAAGCATTTCATAAGTTTCAAAGGCTTTTATTGACAATTACATTAAGTTTATGCAAAGAGTCAATATTTGCAGTGTTGGCCCTTCTTTTTCAAGACTTCTGCAATTCTCTCTGGCATGCTGTCAATCAACTTCTGGGCCAAATCCTGACTGATGGCAGCCCATTCTTGCATAATCAATGCTTGGAGTTTGTCAGAATTTGTGGGGTTTTGTTTGTCCACTCGCCTCCTGAGGATTGACCACAAGTTCTCAATGGGATTAAGGTGTGGGGAGTTTCCCGGCCATTGACCCAAAATTTCAATGTTTTGTTCCCCAAGCCACTTAGTTATCACTTTTGCCTTACGGCACGGTGCTCCATCATGCTGGAAAAGGTGTTGTTTGTTACCAAACTGTTCTTGGATGTTTGGGAGAAGTTGCTCTCGGAGTACGTTTTGGTGCCATTCTTTATTCATGGTTGTGTTCTTAGGCAAAATTGTGAGTGAACCCACTCCCTTGGCTGAGAATCAACCCCACGCATGAATGGTCTCGGAATGCTTTACTGTTAACATGACACAGGACTGATGGTGGCGCTCATTTTTTCTTCTCCAGACAATCTTTTTTTCCAGATGGCCCAAACAATCAGAAAGGGGATTCATCAGAGAAAATGAATAGCCTTCTCTAGCTATCTGTTGAATAAGTCCCGTGCTAAGCTATTCTTGCCCTGTATCTACTCATTTACACCACCTGCCTCGATTCAGCCCTCTCCAGACTGCACTACTAAGACGGAATAAGAGCAGTATATCTACAAGAATTTCACTCACCCATGCCAGACTCCCGTGTCTAATCTGGGGCGGTAGCAGTCCAATCCCTGTACCTTTTGCAGAATATCAGTCTGTCCCTGATGTTTTTTCTTGGAGAGAAGTGGCTTCTTTGCTGCCCTTCTCAACATCAGGCCATCCTCCAAAATTCTTTGCCTCACTGTGCGTGCAGATGCACTCACACCTGCCTGCTGCCATTCCTGAGCAAGCCCTGCACTGGTGGTGCCCCCATCCTGAGCCATGAATAAAGAATGGTACCAAAACATCCTTCAAGAACAACTTCTCCCAAACATCCAAGAACAGTTTGGTAACAAACAACACCTTTTCCAGCATGATGGAGCACCGTGCTGTAAGGCAAAAGTGATAACTAAGTGGCTCGGGGAACAAAACATCGAAATTTTGGGTCCATGGCCAGGAAACTCCCCAGACCTTAATCCTATTCAGAACTTGTGGTCAATCCTCAAGAGGCGGGTGGACAAACAAAAACCCACAAATTCTGACAAACCGCAAGCATTGATTATGTAAGAATGGTCTGCCATTAGTCAAGATTTGATTGACAGTATGATGAAATAAGAAGTTGATTGACAGCATGCCAGGGCAAATTGCAGAGGTCTTGGAAAAAGAAGGGCCAACACTGCAAATATTGGCTCTTTACATAAACTTAATGTAATGTAATAAAAGCCTTTGAAACTTATTAAATTCTTGTAATTATACTTCATTATACCATAGAAACATCTGACAAAAAGATCTAAACACACTGAAGCAGCAAATTTTGTGATAAACAATACTTGCGTCATTCTCAAAACTTTTGGCCATGGCTGTATATGTAACCCCCACATTCCATTGTGTACGCTGTGGTCACATGGTGCAGGTGCTCTTAAAATTCCACAGATGAACAAAACAACTGTAAAAGGTAGAATCTTTATCTGTGATATAAAGTATCATTTCAAGATTAGAGACTTCTCCTCACTAATGCAGAATCTACTGGCGTGATTTTGGTCAAAATCTATAAGCCTCTCATATTTCACAATGGTAACAACTGTGACAAGGTTTATTTGGATTGATATATTTGATTTTGACTCGCATGCACTTATAAAGAGATTAAATCCTGTTCAGTGATCCCTGAATCCACTGAAGCTTCAAAAGAGAACATTTTGAGCCAGTTTCAATATTTTACTTATATTTAACTACCCTGTTTATATGTAAGTTAAAAAAGACAGACCAAACAATAGTGTATAGTAGTATGTAGTGTATACATCAACATCATACACATTATATGGCAAGAGAGGATCTTGATAGTGGTTAAGTACGGCAACATATATTATCATTTGGATAGTTTTTAAATATTTGAGGATATCTTTAAACGCTTTTTTAAAATGGCTTTTACATTGTAATTTGCCTGGCTATAGATAAGGAGACTAGAATGCAAAACTGACAACAATAGAAATAAATTGGAGATGGCACACAAGTGAAGGGTGTAGAAGCAGCATATTTCAATGTAATGGCAAAGAATAACAGTTTAATAACAAAATTTTGGTTTTGGCAAAAAGTGTTTTTTTTGTGTGTCTTCCAGTCTGTATTATTTCAATAGCCTGCCTAATTTGTACACATGATCAATATAATATCTTAACTTGCTAAATTTCCATATCATAAAAGAACTGCTTTATAAGTCCGTTAACTGCCAGTCTGCCTGTGCTTCTCCTGTTCACTGCCAGCCACTGCACAGCAAACTGCTAAAAGTGTATTTGCATAACTATACAAGCAGGAATCTACATCATACTGCAGCCTAACAACTCACAGAACACCTATTTGCACTTGAAATAAGCTGTTACTGATTAGGTGAGATTCAGGTTTTTCCAATTACTTAAAAAGACTGCTTTACTGAGATATAATGAATATAAAGACAACTGAAATATTTAGTGTTTCAGTTTAAGGAGAGAAAAATGCACTTGCCTTTGGCTGCGATTTCTACAAAAGAGATTCAGGGATTTTTTTTTTATCCTGAAAATTAGACATATTTGGCTTACAGCAGACAATAATTCAGAGATACTGAAAATTATTTGATGTTAATTTTCCACACTTCATCTTTGTACAGATAAGGTCAATAAAAGCTTTTAAATCTTTACTCCAGGCTTCTTTCCTAATTATTGATAAATCAATGCAGCTATAACTGTGTTAGAAACTTGGCTAAGGCAGTTACAGCAGCTACCTGTAGTGTTACACATTTAAATTCTGAAATAACTACGGTGAAATTAGATGCCACACATCCTCAGGGGGAGTGGTTGAGTGTCAAGATGCAGCATCCTGTTACATATGGACATAATCAGTAAAAAAAGTGGTCACAGCAACATATAACAGGATGTTCCAATGACTATAAACATGTAGATCATCTGTTTATTTGTGTTTGATGTAAATTAGAGCCAAGTTGCCTTAAAGTGATGTCTTTTAATTTAAAACAATTATTTTACAGAGATTCAAGGAACCACACTTAAACTAGATGACTCTGTAGTGTTGCCAGTCCTCAAACTGACATTGTTTTTAATTAGTATTAAGTTTCTTTGTACATTTAAAAAATATTTTAAAATGCTTGTAAAATCATTACAAGTTTTGTGAATCAATAGGCATTCAATTTCACTAACATGAAAGTGTTACATCTGCTTTATAACCGCAATTAAAGCAATCTGAAACTGTGATACAATTTTTTCTTTCAGTTTTCTGACATGTACAGATGTGCTGCTTTATTAAACGTGTGCTATAATTTAATTGATTTATCCTAACTCAGCTCCAGCCTTAAAAACGTTTGCAAAAGTAACATAGTCAGCCTATGGCCTAGATGTATGAAATGACAATAATGGGGTTTTATCTTTTGATTTTTGAAAAGTGTTTATATAAGCAGTGACAGGAGGTCAAAATGTGTACACACACACACACTTAGTGTTTTTAATAGCACTTGATTCATTTTATTTTTAGTTTCATCCATCATTTACCACAGTAACAAATTTTCTTTTTGCATTTGATGGCATTGATTGATTAAACCACTGCATGCTATAGTTTTGAAACATTTTGTTGTGTACTTTGTAAAGCTTGATGATCTGTGAAATGTACTTTATGAAATAAACTTTCATTGAGTATTGCTATAACACATCAGCTATATCACATTAGGGTGATTGGATATGATTCTTTTGATCAAAAATTTCTAACAACCACAGAAATTCAGTGTTCAAAACGACAAAAATAAGTCTGATTTGCTATGAGCAAGAGGGAGCCCTGTGATGCATTGGGTCTCATTCAGGGTTGATTTCTACCTGAGATCCTGTACAGTAAACAGCAAGTTCTGAAAGTTATTGGCTGATGGCTAAAGGAATACCAAAGCAGTATAAGTAGCTTGTAAGTCATCTCTGTATACAACAATAAATTTGAAGTTAAATTGCACTTGAACTGAAAACTTGAAGTGGGCAACTTCAATTCACTGAAACTCGATTACAATTACCTTTGTTAAATTGCAAAATTCGGATGAGCAGCAGTTAATATGAATCTGTGCCTTGATGAATCTCTGCAACCAGTTTTTTTGTCACTTTCCTACATTTTAAATATACAGTCATATGAAAAAGTTTGGGAACCCCTCTCAGCCTGCATAATAATTGACTCTACTTTCAACAAAAAAGATAACATAATAATAATAATCTTTTATTTCCTAGGAATATCTGAGTACTGGGGTGTTTTACAAACAAAGATTTTTAGTGAAGCAGTATTTAGTTGAATGAAATTAAATCAAATGTGAAAAACTGGCTGGGCAAAAATTTGAGTCCCTTTGTAATTTTGCTGATTTGAATGCATGTAACTGCTCAATACTGATTTCTTGCAACACCAAATTAGTTGGATTAGCTCATTAAGCCTTGAACTTCGTAGACAGGTGTGTCCAATCATGAGAAAAGGTATTTAAGGTGGTCAATTGCAAGTTGTGCTTCCCTTTGACTCTCTTCTAAGCAACTCTCAAAAGATCTGAAAACAAAGATTGTTCAGTACCATGGTTTAGGGGAAGGCTACAAAAAGCTATCTCAGAGGTTTAAACTGTCAGTTTCAACTGTAAGGAATGTATTCAGGAAATGGAAGGCCACAGGCACAGTTGCTGTTAAACCCAGGTCTGGCAGGCCAAGAAAAATACAGGAGCGGCATATGCGCAGGATTGTGAGAATGGTTACAAACAACCCACAGATCACCTCCAAAGACCTGCAAGAACATCTTACTGCAGATGGTGTATCTGTACATTGTTCTACAATTCAGTGCAAACAAAGAACATCTGTATGGCAGGGTGATGAGAAAGATGCCCTTTCTGCACTCACGCCACAAACAGAGTCGCTTGTTGTATGCAAATGGTCATTTAGACAAGCCAGATTCATTTTGGAACAAAGTGCTTTGGACTGATGAGACAAAAATTGAGTTATTTGGTCATAACAAAAAGTGCTTTGCATGGTGGAAGAACAACACAGCATTCCAAGAAAAACACCTGCTACCTACTGTCAAATTTGGTGGAGGTTCCATCATGCTGTGGGGCTGTGTGGCTGGTTCAGGGACTGTGGCCCTTGTTAAAGTCGAGGGTCGGATGAATTCAACCCAATATCAACAAATTCTTCAGGATAATGTTCAAGCATCAGTCACAAAGTTGAAGTTACACAGGGCTTGGATATTCCAACAAGACAATGACCCAAAACACAGTTCGAAATTCAAAGGCATTCATGTAGAGTAAGAAGTACAATGTTCTGAAATGGCCGTCACTTTCCCCTGACTTGAATATCATCGAAAATCTATGGGATGATTTGAAGCAGGCTGTCCATGCTCGGCAGCCATTAAATTTAACTGAACTGGAGAGATTTTGTATGGAAGAATGGTCAAAAATACCTCCTTCCATAATCCAGACATTCATCAAAGGCTATAGGAGGCGTCTAGAGGCTGTTATATTTGCAAAAGGAGGCTCAACTAAGTATTGATGTAATATCTCTGTTGGGGTGCCCAAATTTATGCACCTGTCTAATTTTGTTATGATGCATATTGCATATTTGCATATCGACCCTCTGCAATTCGCATACCAGGAGAAGGTGGGAGCGGAGGATGCCATCATCTACAGTACATGCTACACCGATCCTTCTCCCACTTGGACAGAGGCAGTGGTGCTGTAAGAATTATGTTTCTGGACTTCTCTAGTGCTTTCAACACCATCCAACCTCTGCTCCTTAGGGACAAGCTGACAGAGGTGGGAGTAGATTCATACCTGGTGGCATGGATCGTGGACTATCTTACAGACAGACCTCAGTATGTACATCTCGGGAACTGCAGGTCTGACATTGTGGTCAGCAACACAGGAGTGCCGCAGGGGACTGTACTTTCTCCGGTCCTGTTCAGCCTATATACATCGGACTTCCAATACAACTTTGAGTCCTGCCAAGTGCAAAAGTTTGCTGAAGACAGTGCTATCATGGACTGCATCAGGAGTGGACAGGAGGAGGAGTATAGGAACCTAATCAAGGACTTTGTTAAATGGTGCGACTTAAACCACCTACACCTGAACTCCAGCAAAACCAAGGAGCTGGTGGTGGATTTTAGGAGACCCAGGTCCCTCCTGGACCCCGTGATCATCAGAGGTGACTGTGTGCAGAGGGTGCAGACCTATAAATACCTGGGAGTGCAGCTGGATGATAAATTGGACTGGACTGCCAATACTGATGCTCTGTGCAAAAGAGGACAAAGCTGAGTATACTACCTTAGAAGGCTGGCGTCCTTCAACATCTGCAGTAAGATGCTGCAGATGTTCTATCAGACTGTTGCGGCAAGTGCCCTCTTCTACGCAGTGGTGTGCTGGGGAGGCAGCATAAAGAAGAAGGACGCCTCACACCTGGACAAACTGGTGAGGAAGGCAGGCTCTATTGTAGGCATGGAGCTGGACAGTTTGACATCTGAAGCGGAGTGATGGGCACTGAGCAGGCTCCTCTCAATCATAGAGAATCCACTGCATCCACTAAACAATGACAACTCCAGACAGAGGAGCAACTTCTGCGACAGACTGCTGTCAATGTCCTGCTCTACTGACAGACTGAGGAGATCATTCCTCCCCCACACTATGCAACTCTTCAATTCCACCCTTTGGTAAACGTGAACATTATACAAAGTTATTGTCTGTTATACCTGCATTTTTATCACTCTTTAATATAATAATGTTTTTTATCAGTATGCTGCTGCTGTAGTAGGTTAATTTCCCCTTGGGGATTGATAAAGTACTCTATCTCTCTCTCTCTCTCTCTCTCTCTCTCTCTCTCTCTCTCTCTCTATCTATCTATCTGTCTGTCTATCTATCTATCTATCTATCTTCTGTTAATCCAATAAAATTAATGTCACTACTGAAATACTACTGTTTTCATAAGGCATGTCATATATTAAAAGGAAGTTGCTACTTTGAAAGCTCAGCCAATGATAAACAAAAATCCAAAAAATTAAAAGGGATTCCCAAACTTTTTCATATGACTGTATGGTGCAACTTCACATTTTTGAGCATGATTCATAACTGTGAATTCCCCTACTAACAAAGAATAGTTCGCCAGGACTTTTGAGGAAGACTGTTTTTTTTTCCCTTCCCATACTATTTGATTGTATTCTTGCGCTCTGTACCTGTTAGTTGATTGAATTATTATTGAGTATGGTTGGCTTGTTAGCATGAGAACTATTGTACTAAAGTTGATGGCAGCTATACGAAAGGATGTGTTCAAAATGTAATAATTTCAACTCTGATCTTTTAGTTAAATACACTTTCAAGCACAATTTAGGCTTCAATTTTGTGAGAATTTTAATTAGAACAGTTGTCAGAGAGTGGAGCAAGCAAAATGTGTTAATCTGTTACAGTAAAAATGAAATGTAATTTTTATTTATATTAAATTGCACAAAAGTGGATTTGAGTTGTCCTCATACTGGAGTGTTTAATTGCAAATCTGTAGTATTTGGTGTCCTCCCAGTTTTAAGTGCTGCTCTGAAAAGTGGGTTGCAGGTATTCTTACGCATAAAGACTGCACAAAAACAGTCCTGCTTGTGTTATATATTTCTCAAATGCAATACAACAGCAAAGTTATAGTCTCATTTTTGTTTATTAAAATTTATAAATGTAAAATGTTTTTGTTTGGCATCTAAGTAAATTGCTCTTGAAATATGTAATCCTGCAATGGTTACAAATCTGAAGCAGACATATGTTTAAAAAACTAATGATTTCATGGGTATAGAGTATATTATTCTGGTATCTTGGACCACGTTTAATAAAAGAAATAAACCAGTCAGCTAATTTTGTTGAATCAAAAGACAGCAGTGTTTTTCACTTGCAGTTATGTACACTTCAAAAGCAAAAGCAGAGAAAGTAATACATTTTCTATGTTTTTGTTTTGGTCTTCTGAAATGTGGTGTTCAGGATTGATTTCCACCAATCCAGTTCAAACATTAGCTACCTTGAGAAGAGACAGTATATTCAACAAAGGTAATATTTCATTTTTCATAAAATTTATATAAGCTGTTTCACTTGCCAGGTAACAGTCTTTCCTGGAAGGTGCATGACACTGGCTTATTAGACTTATTGTGTGGAATGGAGGAATATTTGTCAGAGGACATCTGTGTTTTCTTCAAATGACTGAAGATACTGATCTGCAGAGCCACTGCACTTTTTCATTTTTATTTCAGTTAAATATTTTAATTCAAATAATGCGAGTAGTGAGCAGTTTAAAACTGATTTTATATCAGGTTCATATTAGGAAACCACCCCACCAGCTCTGTCGAAAATTTTTGTTTTGTTTTATTTCTAAACAATGAATCTGAATAAATAATAAATACATCTGAATGAATGAATAATAAATGAATAAATCTGAAAAAGTTACTGTAGGTTTTTAAACTGCCTATGGAGTTCATACTGGTGGGTAAGCACAGCCCTGGACCAACTAGGCATAGAACACAAGGAATGGCAGCTTTAAGAGGTAATGGTAATTAAATTGAATCTATATAAATGTATTGATCACTGCAAATACAACTTTTTGTCCACTGACTAGATGGGCACAAGCACAAAAGTTTGCCAATGTGACAGTTGTCAAAAACGATACAAAATCATAGCCATTTGACTCCGCCCACAGTGTCTGCCTCTAATGTTTGTGAAGATGTAATCAGGGAATTCTTTTTTTTCTACTATGGTTGTCACATATAGATCTGAATTTAGAATATAGTTGAACATTTTACAAATGCAAGATGTGAGCATAGTTTGTGTAATGCTGCATGGAGTATATGTGAATGCTCCAGTAAAGGATCACATACACTATAATGAATACAATGATCTGAAGCATTTAGTCTCTTCAACTTTGACAAACTGTGCCCAGTTTTTAAAAAAATTGCCGTTATTATAGGTAAATGTTTTTGTATTCAAAAAAACAAGTACAAGAAAATGGAACGTAAAGCTAAGTTTGAAGAGGAAGAGGGGAAAATCAGACACAGATTTCTCAAAAGAAGTTGAATCAGTTACATAGATCTGTATGAGTCAGGGATCTGGCCTACAGCACTTCAGACTCTTAAGAGAGTTGCCATAGAAATTTGAAGCAAAGCTCTAAAACTTCCTAAACAGATACACAAGAAAATGTATCTTATTTAAATCCTTACCACTTTGATCTGGTTATGGATGTATTGAGTATATGATTAGGATTCTGAAGTTAGCCTGCAGGGAGAGCTATTGAAAAGAGTGGATCAATTTAAATGTCTAGGATCAGTGGTAGCCCAAGATGGAAAACTAGATGCAGAGATTACCCATAGAGTGCAGTGTGGTTGAAATAATCGGAAGATCGAAGAATTAAGGTGAAGGTTAAAGGTTAGGTTTTAAGACAGTGGTAAGACCAGCAGTCATGTAGGGAGCTGAGACAAGGCCAGTAAAGGGAGCACAATAGAAGAAATTAGATGTGGCAGACTGATAAAGTGGCCAAACGTTAATGGTCATTGCTGAATCTCACCAATATGAGCCAGCAGCAACAAATCTGAGAGTAAAGATGAGAGTAAAGATGGAGACTAAACTGGAAAGACATATAGTAGAGAGGAAAATGTACAGTCTCTAGCAATGATGATGCTCTTGAGATCACTAAAGGTCATGTCGATAATGAGGTCCCTTTAGACTTCTTCCTGTTTTTTTAAAGTATATGGCCTTAAAACCCGACTTAAAGGTGCAGAATTACAATAAATAGTACAGCAGTATTACATCATTTATAAAATTCATACAGTTAAGCAAAAAAGACAAACTTCCCTAAATGTGAACCGTTACATACCGACACTATGCCAACTTACCAGTTAATCTAATTCACACGTTAATGTAATATTGCTAGAAGACTGGAATGCCAGGATAAAAATTCATGCTGGTCCAGGAAAAACATACAATTTACACAAAGGCAGTGAGTAGGCTGGTAGCTGAACTTTGGTTTCTTCTCAAGTTGCGTATATTTTTTTGGCATTGTGATGCTGTTTAGTAAATTTTAATTAACAAGATGGAAGGATGTCTGTTTGAGATATTCCAGGAATTAGTACTCTGAATTAGTAATTAATAATGCAAAACCATTCACTCTGAAGTGAAAAGGATGAAAAAAACTTTAATTAGCAAGCACTGTAACTGGTAACTGTCAAATACAAACACACTTTTCAGTGATCCTTCAGCATTCTTCTAGGATACCCTTCCTTCTGGAGACAGAAGCTGTGGGGAGGTATGGAAGGGAATTTTAATAGATGTCTTAAATGTTACATCTTGGGAAATATTGTTATCCCACATTTATTTTTATTTGTACCTTAAAGGGATCAAGCCATGTCTTTTCCATTCAGTATACATTTTGCTAGCCTCTCTTAACTATTTGGATCACAGGCAACAGAATAGAGATTTCTGCATAAAGAAATCAATAGCAGTTATGCAAGCAGCTATGCAATACACTTTTTCAGTATTATTTGAGAGAGTATAAATAGCAATAATTAGAGCTTTCATAATAATGATCGAGGAGTGAAACAAACTGCAGTGTAGCATTTTAACAAGCTTATCTGTCTGAAAAAAGTAGCTTTTAGCACTAAATGGTAAAGCAAATTTATCTTTGACTTGTTAAACTAGTTATTGATCTTTGAATAACCATAAATAAATAACTGGGATGCACATACTAGTATAGTTTTAATAGAAGGGTTTGGTCTGGAGCTTATTCACTATTGAAATATATATATTTATTACAAATCAAATAACTTTATCAGATATCTTAATGAATGATATATATAGGGGTGGCACGGTGGTGCAGTGGGTAGCGCTGCTGCCTCGCAGTTGGGAGACCTGGGGACCTGGGTTCGCTTCCCAGGTCCTCCCTGCGTGGAGTTTGCATGTTCTCCCCGTGTCTGCGTGGGTTTCCTCCGGGCGCTCTGGTTTCCTCCCACAGTCCAAAGACATGCAGATTAGGTGGACTGGCGATTCTAAATTGGCCCTGGTGTGTGCTTGGTGTGTGGGTGTGTTTGTGTGTGTCCTGCGGTGGGTTGGCACCCTGCCCGGGATTGGTTCCTGCCCTGTGTTGGCTGGGATTGGCTCCAGCAGACCCCCGTGACCCTGTGTTCGGATTCAGTGGGTTGGAAAATGGATGGATGGATGATATATATAAAGCTTATTATTTATAGATTACAATGCCTTGAATATTGTTATAGCAGTATATCACACATTTAAAATTTGAGCACACTCTGAACTTGTCTGCTCAAAACATTTACTCTGAATTCATTTCATTGTAATTTCGATTCCTGCTAGCAGCACAAGTATAAATTGTGAACTTTTGACTACTACTAGGTTGGAAATGCTGTCTAAACAAGTTGATTATTTTTAACCATTTCATACTGTAAATGATGTGTTCTTCTAGAGAATTAGTTATTGCATTTTGCAGGTAAGTAGAAGGTTGCAACCTACTTTGACTGGGAGTCTTGTTTTTGAAAATACTTATATAGTTTAATGTGATTAATGTGAAAAATATTTCATATTAGCTAAATTAGATACTGTATATTTTTGAATTATTTCCATAAAAACTGATGCTTCTGGAAACTGATTTTGCATTTAATACTCCTCAATATCTAAAAATTCTACTTGAATTTAATTTCTGCACTATTACAGTCCTGGTAAAGTTCTCAAATAGTAAGCTGCCGTAAACACACACACACACACACATATTTGCAGTTGTGCAAATTAGTCAAGATGTGCTCTGTTCTGCATATTTTGCTTCCTTTTTATAATATTTGACAAAGCATATATATTTTTGGCTATCCAATTTCTATATAGTTATTTCTAACCATCAAATGATATATACAAATTCACTTCATTAAATTTTGTGTTTCTAAAATTAATAGATATGGTTTTGTTAGGTTTCCCAATTTGTATTTTGTTTCCTTTTCCTTCTTGAAGGTCACAGTTGTGAAGTAGAATATGTGAAGTAGAATATGCCTTGTCACCTTATTAACATAGTAACATTTTCCGGGGTGTCCAGGGCCTTCACTGATGAGGGCCGTACATAGTGCATACTCCTGGGAGCCACACATGATGCATTCTAACTTTCTGCTTAAATCATTTCAACTGGCACCTCTCAATCCAGAAAAGCAGTGCTTTAAGTGCGCAGGTATTGCTGAGCTCCTCACCTTATCACAGAGAGAAATCCAAGCAGCTTTGTATAGAAACCTCATTTTAGTGGCTTATAATAATAATCTGATTCTTTTAGTCACTTCCAAGAGTTTGTGACTGTAGATAAAGATGTATACTGACTGGCATATTAAAATCTTTGGCAGTACACTTAGCTGTCATTTCATCACTACAGTCTGATACAACATCCACCATCCTGCTGTGGTGAACATAGTCTGCCAGTCTTATCTATGTATCAGGAGATTAAAACGCAAAAATAGTTATCTGAAAACTAGCAGAGGGTCAAAACCAATTTGAAAACAAAATTTAAGGTGAACAAGCTTAAAACATTTAACCACTGACTAAATCAAAAACAAAAAGTTGCCAAAATTTCTATGGCCTAAGGGTCATTTAATCATACTTTTAAAACCTAGAAATTTTCACAATCTAAGAAACAAGATGAAAGGTGACACCTGCATAAATACCATTGTATTGATGATTGCTGATGACTACACAACTTCCACGGCCATGCTCCCTAGCAATGAGCCCATTAAATATAGAGAGGCCATGACTGTCATCAACAACCCTTTGGCTACAGCTCCTGCAGCAGTCTGAACAAAGGCCCCCACTGGTTTATCTCACTGCAACATCACTACCCATTTGTGTCTTCCAGGTTTGTCTCGCTGAAACATCTCACCACTGAGTGCTGATCAGTTGACAGTTAACCAAAGGTAAGAGTAAGATTAAGATGATAATGGTAATATGTGAGAATAGCATTTACATCATGCACCTGTATTCCTTATGTATTTAACTGCTTAAATATAGAAAAATCAAATGTACTATTTAAAATGGGTCCTCACATAATCTGAGATTGGAGTGGGAACTGGAATTGACAAGTCAATTTTCAGACAACAAATGGAAGTCAACCATGGATGTATGAATTCTTAATGAACCTGTTCAAGATGTTTATTAAAGTCAGAACTGTAAATTGCATACACCTCTTCTACTTTAAAATAATTAAAATATATAACACTTCTGTGAACGTGACTGCCTCCTGTGCCACAAGTTCTAGCTATGATCTCTGCTATAACTTCTATTTCTTCCTGACTTATTGAACATGCTCAGCCTGCTCAATCAAAGCCATCTTAACTTGTCTATTATAGTATAATGGGAGCATTAATGCATTCTTTTATTTCATACTAAGAAAAACTAAAAGCACTCTTCAAAGTACAATTACCATTTTAGAAATGGACATCCTTAATCAATGTTTTCATTGACAAGTATTCCATAGACGCCATTATTGACTCTTCTAAAATGTTGTAAGTCCCCTGACTATTTTTTTTGTCTTTTCATTTCTACCTGATTACTATAGTTACATGGATGTTAAATATCACAAACTGACATTTCCCAGAAAGTGTGTTTTATGAAGAGCATCACTTTAATAATAAAAGCCATTAGATCATTATGCATATTTTACATAGCAAATGTAAATTGGTCATATAATGGGTTCCTTCAAATGAACTGAATTCTTACAAAGTTAATTTGAACATTCACAGTTAAAACAAATCAATGTAAATAAAAGACACTCATTGTGTCAAAATACTTCAACACTCACAGAACAACAATTCATTGAAAACAAATTCCTCTTTTAATTACCCTCAAGTCACCATAACATTAAGCACACATGACCAGACAAAAAAAAGGCTCATAGAGATTGTAAACAAAAAGTCTTTTTGAAGTAAAAATTGCAACAGTCAATCATGAAAGTCATTAATGTATTTTACAAGACGCCTTCCTCACATGTACTTGAAACGCCAAGCAGTTTTTAGTACCATGATAAATACGCTCAAATTTCATGAAAGTCTCTGGTGTGTATTGTTTGATATTGTTGATGTCTTATAAATGCCCCAAATGAATGTAAAGTTATAGATTCAGTGAGAAGTTTGGCCTATACCACATGACAATCTTTTTGAGTTACTTTAAAGCTGCATACTGCTTATTTTATTTTGTAAACTGTGTATATATATATAACTGCTCAAAAAAAACTAGATCAGATCTCAATGGGGAAAAAATAATGCTGGATATCTGTACTGATATTGACTGGGTAATGTGTTAGGAACAAACGATGCCACATTGTTTGATGGAAATGGAAATTCTCAACCTATAGAGGGCTGAATTCAAAGACACCCCGAAAATCAAAGTTAAAAAAGGATGCAGCAGGGTAGTCCATTTTGCCGAAATTTCATTGCAGCAACTCAAAATCGTACTCAGTAGTTTGTATGTCCCCCACTTGCTTGTATGCATGCCTGACAACATCAGTGCATGTTCCTAATGAGATGACAGATGGTGTCCTGGGGGATCTCCTCCCAGATCTGGACCAGGACTGAGCTCCTGAACAGTCTGAGGTGCAACCTGGCATCGTCGGATGGACCGAAACGTAATGTTCCAGAGGTGTTCTATTGGGTTTAGGTCAGGTGAGCATGGGGACCAGTCAATGATATCAATTCCTTCATCCTCCAGGAACTGCCTGCATATTCTCGCCACATAAAGCCCGGCATTGTCGTGCACCAGGAGGAACTCAGGACCCACTGCACTAGCATAGGGTCTGACAATTGGTCCAAGGATTTCATCCCGATACCTAATGGCAGTCAAGGAGCTGTTGTCTAGCCTGTAGAGGTCTGTGTGTCCCTCCATGGATATGCCTCCCCAGACCATTGCCGACCCACCACCAAACTGGTCATGCTGAACGATGTTACAGGCAGCATAACGTTCTCCACGGCTTCTCCGGACTCTTTCACGTCTGTCACATGTGCTCAGGGTGAACCTGCTCTCATCTGTGAAAAGCACAGGGTGCCAGTGGTGGACCTGCCAATTCTCATATTCTATGGTAAATGCCAATCGAGCTCCACGGTGCCGGGCAGTGAGCACAGGGCCCACTAGAGGATGTCGGGCCCTCAGGCCACTCTCAAGAAGTCTGTTTCTGATTGTTTGGTCAGAGACATTCACACCAGTGGCCTGCTGGAGGTCATTTTGTATCGCTCTGGCAGTGCTCCTCCTGTTCCTCCTTGCCCAAAGGAGCAGATGCCGGTCCTGTTGATGGGTTAAGGACCTTCTACGGCCATGTCCAGCTCTCCTAGAGTAATTGCCTGTCTCCTGGAATCTCTTCCATGCCCTTGAGACTTTGCTGGGAGACACAGCAAACCTTCTGGCAATGGCATGTATTGATGTGCCATCCTGGAGAAGTTGGACTACCTGTGCAACTTCTGTAGGGTCCAGGTATCACCTCATGCTACCAGTAGTGACACTGACCGCAGCCAAATGCAAAACTAGTGAAAAAACAGTCAGAAAAGATGAGGAGGGGAAAATGTCAGTGGCCTCCACCTGTTAAACCATTCCTGTTTTGGGTGTCGTCTCATTGTTGCCCCTCTAGTGCACCTGTTGTTAATTTCATTAACACCAAAGCAGCTGAAAATGATTAACAACCCCCTCTGCTACTTAACTGACCAGATCAATATCCCAGACATTTCATTGACTTGATGCTCTAGTCTAATTAAAAAGTGTTCCTTTATTTTTTTGAGCAATATATATTCAGCGGTATCACTTACAGTATATCAAACAGAATTTAATTTAAAAAAAAAATGTACCTACATTATTTTGTCAGATTTCCTAATTATTCCAGATTATCCTAATGATAACCATTCAAATGATAATCAAAACAATGAGATAAAAATAGAAGGAGACTATTTGGGTTATTTCAACAGCCTACTTGTTGAAATGGTTATATTTAAAGCCAGACAAAAATATTAAAATACACATTTTTTATTGTCAAATTACAAAAATATTTTAAAAATGAACGGTAAAATTGTACAAACATCTGTGATTTTGATCCGCTTCAACCCAACAACTAAAATAGCCAGGGATGCAATTATCTGTAGCTGTAGACTCTGATAAAGAGTTCTGTGCTCACAGGGGTACTTGAGGAGATCGACTGAAAAAACTAAAGTTAACCTAAAGAAATACCTGAAAAAAATGCAAATAAATACAATCTTTGTGTGGGGCACTTCCCCCTGGGGAGACAAAACATATCCGGTTGTAGATTTTGAGGTAAATGACTACACTGATTTCAGAGTAACTCGGTCATTTTTTGCTTATTTAGATAAACAGGCATACAGCCAAAACTGAGTGACATCCTGTTATTACAATATGAAGGCTCTTACCTATAAAATGTAATCACCTGCTTCTCCTCGAATTACAAGGTTGTTGTAGCACTTTTATAATTGAAGAACATTCATTACAGAGAATGGGAAGTGCACTTTTTAAAAAAAATTTTAACATTCATTTTGAATATTTACAGTACTTTCGTTATGATTTAGAATACATTTTCTGTAGAAATAAAAAAGTTAATTTGGCTATCCCTATTCAAAAACACCTCCAATAATGGCTAAGAATCATTGTTGTTGAATTACTGCTCTTCTGAGTAGCGTCCTACTAAGTACTTCTAGGATTAGGTGGTTTAATTGTCAAAAATACATACTTATGAGGCAGAAGCTGATATTTATTTTGTTGATGACAAATAGAGAGGAAAAGTCCTTCTGAAATTTTAAACCTTAAATTTTATCTATGAGAGTGTGAAGTTTTAGTTAAAGATTAGTTAATGATTGAGACGAGAATAGTTATATAGTCCTGATTCATAACTCAATTTATTTTTGTATAGCTCTTGTCACAGAGTACAGGTTTGTAGTCTCCCCCTGTGTGTGGGGTGGAGGTTTGCTATTTCTAATATTTAACGGTCCTTGTTGTAACTGATAAAAAGCAAAGGTTTCTAATTAATATAGCTGAGTATGTGAATAAAATTATTAAGTTGCTGTTTTAATGGTGTGGCCCAATAGCAGCAGCCCTGCACAGTTTTAGTGCGATCTGTAAAATAATCTCAAAATTATACAAATGACATAAACCATAATTATACATATCAAGATGACGAAAAAATATCCACCCAGTAGGAGTCTCTTAGAATATAGTCTGGTGAAATATCCAAAATAAAGTCGGGTCCATAAGTATTTGGACCAATTTTCATAATTTTGGCTCTGTACACCACCACACTGGATTTGAAATAAAGCAATTAAGATGTGATAGAAGTATAGACTTTCAGCTTTAATTCAAATGGTTTAACAAAAACAGCCATTGAGCCATTTAGAAAAGATAGACATTTTTATCCATTATCAGGGGCTCAAAACTATTTATACAAACGAACATAATCATATCTATAATGACCATTTTCAATATTTGGTTGAAAATCCTTCTCCAAGTGCTGGGTTTCCACCTTAATGATGCTGTGTCAGGCCTTTACTGCAGATGCATTCAGTTGCTGCTTGCTCGTTTTACTTTCTGCCATCTGTGTTGTTCACTGTGCCAAGTGAAATGCATGTCCAGTTGGGTTGAGGTCAGTTGCTTGACTTGGCCATTGAAGAATATTCCACTTCTTTGCTTCGAAAAGCACTTGGTTTGCTTTTGCAGTATGTTTTGGCTCGTTGTCCATCAGTAACGCAAAGCGTTGACCTATTAATTTTACAGCATTTGGCTGCCTCTGAGCAGATAGTATAGTCCTGTACACTTTGGAATTCATTCTGCTACTTCTTCCAGCAGTCATATCCTCAATAACTACTAGCGACTGACTTTCATTCACAGTCATGTATCATCTAGCCATAAAACTGCCCCCACCATGTTTCACAGAAGGTAGGTATTCATCAGATCACGAGCCATTTCTTCTCCATATGCTTCTCTTTCAAAATTATGGTATATATTAATTTTATTTTCCTTTGTCCAAAGAAAATTGTTCCAGAAATAAACAGGTTTTTAAAAAATGTTTTCTGGTGAAGTCTAATCTGTCCTTCCTCTGCTTCAAGTTTACCAGTGGTTTTCACCTTATGATGAACCCCTTTACTTTCATGAAGTCTTCTCGATTGTAGACTTTGGCAATGATAGGTCTACCTCCCAGAGAGGGTTCTTGGTTTGGCTAAATGTTGTGAAGGTGTTCTTCATCACCAAGGACAGAATTATGCAATCATCCAACACAGTTGTCTTCTGTGGCTTTCCAAACCTTCTGGTGTTGCTGATTTCACCAGTTACAGCTGCCAAATGCAAATTGCACACTTGGAAGCAATTCCAGACCTTTCACCTGCTTAATAGTTGATGTAATAATGGGGGAACTGCTTCCAGCTGGCTACGAAACGACTTGTCAGTCAAATGTCCATGTACATTTGAGCCCCTGGAAATGGGGGTGGCGCTATGCAGAAAAATGGCAGGCATTCCGAAATGGTTCATTTGATATTTTTGGTAAACCCCTTAAATTAAAGCTGAAAGTCTATACTTTTAATCAAAAGATTACTTTATTTCAAATCCACTGTGGTGAAATTATGAAAATTGTCTAAATACTGATTGACCTGACTATATATCACCTGTCCAACTACATGGAATAATTTTAAAACCAAATATGTGGTTGGCCTAAAGGTAATCAGGCATTTGTTGATATTGTTTTCTCATTTGTGTTAACCTTCACCTGGTCATAAAATAAGTGGTGAATTATAAAAATTAAATGAAACATCTATTCAGTCAATTTCTGTTTGACTTGGTCACAGCAAACTAGCCATCGTACAAAGGCACATAATATAAAACAGTGACACGTCTGACGTGCTGCAGGTATCTCCACCAGAGCCCAGATGTAAATATAACACTCACCTCATCATATTCATTTTCTTTGGCTGTTCCTGTTGAAGATCAGTGGTGGAAATACTGAACTGGCCAAACTAGGTGACTGTAGTTGAACTTTATACAGTAACTATTAGTTCCGATAAACATAATGATGGTTAATGATATGGATACTGTACAAAAGGTCATGGCTTTCACTTGGAATCATCTTTATGGGGGAAACATTTTGTTTGTTTTTTTAATCGCGAGTGTGAGAGGACAGTGTTTACCACAATACTTTACTGCTTTGCAGTTAGTTGTAAACTCTACATCAAGGATCATAACTCACCACCAAATAATCAGTTTCTAGATTGCTATATTGTGCTTTAGTTTACTGTTGATTTTAACTTCCTCTTTTTGACATTTAAAAATATAAATCTCTTAGTGCCTCCCAACATTTCTGGAAATGCTTAGTTCTGTATTCCAGAGCACTTTGTGACTTTTGATGCATCCAATAATGAATGAGATTTATGGTAAAGCTCATACTTTATTTTTTCTTAGCTTTAACTGTAAACGTATGACAATGTCTTAATCTTCACCAAACAGGCTATGGGTGAGAGACATTAAGGGTCAGTGGTCAGCTGTTATTTTAGCAGAGAAGGCATTTTGTGCCACTGGAAGCCTAGAAAAGAAGGATAATACCTGTTTAGTTTTACAAAGCTAATTTCTGAGGATGAAACTATCAGGTACAAGATGCTCCAACTCTGGAACGTTCTTATAATGTAATTTTCCCTTTTTCTGAGGTTAATCAGGACAGTAATTCAATGTGTGACCAATATCAAGATAACCTCAAGTGGACTTGCAACTGGTAATGT
Source organism: Erpetoichthys calabaricus (assembly GCF_900747795.2). Taxonomy (NCBI): domain Eukaryota; kingdom Metazoa; phylum Chordata; class Cladistia; order Polypteriformes; family Polypteridae; genus Erpetoichthys; species Erpetoichthys calabaricus. Next base: position 117,934,326 of record NC_041399.2, on the reverse strand, counting down.
AAGTGGTAATTGAGTCTATAAATATTTTTTTAGAATTACATTGCATTAGAACATTCTAGATGGGAATAGGCCATTCAGCCCAACAAAGCTTGCCATTTCTATCCACCTAATTCTTCCAAAAAACATCATCTAGTTTTGAAAGTCCCCAAAGTCCTTCTGTCTGCCAAACTACTTGGTAGCTTATTCTATGGGTCTATGGAAGAAAAAAATCCTAATGTTTGTGCAAATGTTACCCATAGCAGGTTTCCAGCTACAGTATGTCCCTGCATTCTTGCTGAACTCATTTTAAAGTAACAGCTTGGGCCTTTTCTAGCACTGCTATGTCTTTTTTGTAGCCTGGAGATCAAAAATGTACTGAGCACTCCAGATGGGGCCTCACCAGTGCATTATTAAGCTTTAACATAACTTCCTATGACTTGTACTCCACACATCGTGCTATATAACCTAACATTCTGTTAACCTTCTTAATGTCTTCCGAACACTGTCTGGAAGTTGATAGTCACAAGTTCACTACCACTCCGAAATCCTTCTCAAAAAGTGTACTTTCATTTATCATACCTCCCATTCTGTATATAAACCAAATATTTTTACTTCCTCCATTAATTACTTTAAATTTACTTCCATTAAATTTCATCTGCCCCAAAACAGCCCTACATATGCTGTCCAAGTCTCTATGGAGTGATTAAACGGATTCTAGATTATTTGCCAATCCACGTAGCTTGGTATCATTTGCAAATATTCAAATTCCTATCCAAATAATTTATATATATTAAAAATGGGAGAGGCCCTAACACACCAGGACACCAGCCCATTTTGATAGGGTTCCTCACACCATCGCCCTCTGTTTCTTGTGTCTGAGTTAATTTCACACCAATCTACACACTACACCCTAAACTCCCACTTCTTTTAGTTTTATGCCCAACCTTTCATGTGGCACCTTATCAAAGGCTTTCCAATAGTCAAGATAGAATCATAGAATTCCATGATGTTATTAAAGCACAGCCTCCCTCTTCTGAACCCATGCTGACTGTTCAGTAAAACTCCTATTCTTGCCAAGTGTTGCTCAATCTTATCCTTTGTCCAGTGTTCACTGACTTCCTAAAAATAAGTGTCAAGGGTTTATATACAGTATGTACTCGCTGTCCTCCTTGAGAACTTGAGGATAAATGTTATCTGTTTCTGTTGATTTGTTTGATTTCAGCCTATTTAATCTGAGCAGCACTTCTCCCTCTACAATTTCCAAATCACTTAGTACCTCCTTAATAGTCACTTTTACCGTTGGGACGTTATCCACTTCCTGAAATATGAAGACCCTGAAAAATGTAAGTTTAGAGCATCTGCTATTTCACTGTCTGTATTTTTAAATTCTCCTTTACTATTCCTGATACACTTCACCTCCTCCTTTATTGTTCCTTTTACTAATAAAATACTGAAATAATTATTTTGGGTTATCTTTAACCTTATCTGCAATATTCCTTTCTAAATACATTTTAGCCTCCCTCTTCCAATAGTTGACATTTACTGTGGAATACTCACTGTGGATTGTACATTACTCTCTGACTGTCGTCAAAAATAAAACTAACAGAGTGATTATGTCTGGTTATTCTTGGTCTAGCAGCGAGAAAGGGCTCATGTTTGAAATGTACACCATTTTCATACTGAATTGATTTCAGAGATCACAAAAGTGACTAGAAGCTGGATCAGTTCACGTTGACTTAATGATTCTTCCATATATCATTACATTAAATCACTTATTACATGTGATTTATACCTATTGCAGTTTTATTTCAGATGCTTTCTACTTTTGTCCTCCTAACTAGGTCTTGTTCAAAGGCTCCTGTTTCAACTGTATGAATAAGAAACACATAAAAGAGGCAATCAGATTGAATTGGAAAGACACTAATTTACTAATCCAAAAGGATCCTCCATTGAAGTTTACAAGAATGATAATAATAATAAATGTCCTTTGTCAAAGTAAATACTTGTGAAGTATTTCTCTTCTGAACCTTTATTTCTTGGAATGTGGCATGCAATTTGTTTTTCACTGTTAATGAAACATGGCTTTTTAACCCTTTCTACACCACAGCTAGGGATTTGGTTTTTTTTTTTTTGGGCATGCTCTGTCTCTAGGCATGTCAGAGGACTGGAACTTAATGAAGTGTGGTCTGGCTTCATTTGGGGAGGCCACAATTGGGAAAGAAAGAGTTGCTTCTTATTTATTTTTTACCCCAACAACTGTAAGAGCCAACATAATAATAGGCTCTTTAGCCATAATACATGGCAATAATATGATACCAAAGTTAAAGCTGTTGTATAAAACAGTGTACAGGTACCACCTTTACTTAAATTTATAAGATGTCCTCAAAAGTTCAGAAGCAGTGTCTCTCTGACCAAACAGCGAATGAACCATGTAAGCTGGAATGTCAAAGGTCTCAATCACTATCCAAAGAGAAAAAAAGAATTATCTCATCTAATAGGCCTAAATGCTAAGGTAGTATTTTTATAGGAGACTCACTTAAAAAGTAGGGATCAGTTTCGGCTGCAGAGAGATTGGATCGACCAAACCTTGCACTCCAGCTGCACAAAGAAAAGTAGAGGTGTGGGAATTTTAATACATTAAACAATCTAATATGTAGTATCTAATCCAGAAGGTCAATTACCCATGTCATGGTGATGGGTAATTTATTTAAATCTAAAGTAATCTTGATAAATATCTATTCAGCTAATGTGGATAACAGAGATTTCATCCAAAATGTATTTGCATCAATTCCTAATATAAGCACTCATAAAATTTTAATAGCTGGACACTTTGTGTTTTAAACCCAGACCCAGACAGGTCTTCAACTACAGTGGCGATAACTTCTAACACTGCAGAAATAATCACACAGTTTGTAATGGATCATACCTTATCAGACCCATGAAGATTTTTAAATCCAAACTCAAGAGGATATTCCTTCTTCTCATTATACATTATAGTCACTCAGTATTGATAATTTACTGCAAGCACAGATGCTATTCTTATCTCCAATCACGCCCATCTGACTGTGGCGCTCAAATCATTATGCCTCACACACTCATTTTGTAGCTCGCATCTTAACCCCATGTCATTAGTTGTACGAAATGCATCTCCAATGCACCCTCAGAGGTCTCTGCAGGAATACTTTGTAAAATTGTGAAAACTTTTTTAAGAGAACAGATTATTTCATATCTTACCCACAAAAATAAATTGGAAACAAAGAAGGCATCAGAGTTAATCAGTGAAATTACCAGAATGGAAAATGTCTGGATTTAAAAGAATTGAATATAGATAATGTCTTTGTATCTTATGAACAATTATGATTCAAATTTAACTTCCCATCAACAAAATATTTCCACTACTTTCAAATCAGAAGCTTTGGTAAAAGGATCAATTTTACTCACCTGTCACACATTTCTATTCTAGAAGAAATATAAATCAGTCTTGAAAACTCAGATAGCTTCTCAATAATATATAAAAACACTTTAAAGTCCCTTCCTTTCAAAGGTCCCAGGGTATGGTTGGGAAAGGATATTTCAATTAATATCTTAAAAAAGGAGTGGAAGACAGTCATGTACAGAATACACTTTAGCTCCACATACACAAAGCATTTAAATTTGAACTTATAAATCTTTCATTAATACATTTTCTCCTTTAAAATTGTCCAAAATGTAATCGGGCCAAGATTCAACCTGTGAATGTTGCAGTTTAGCTTCAGCCTCACTGGGCCACATGTTTTGGGCCTGCACCAAATTAGCATCATTCTGGACAAAAACCCAAATCCCTCCTAACCCAATAAACAGCTGTGTTTGGTGGACTCCCAGATGGGCTTAAAGTGTTGAAGGACAAATGGATTTTAATTGCTTATACCACACTACTAGCACATAGACTTATCTTGCTCAACTGGAAGAATCACAGCCAGGGCTGGATTAAGACCCTCAGATGCCCTAAGCACTAAGAAATTTTCATGCCCCCTTACACTAGTAATTCAAAATATTAAAACAATAACAAACTAGAAAATAAAATTTTATTTTATTATCGAAAATTCGAAATTAAATAAAACATACTTATAGTAAGAAGGAAAATAATATTTATTTTTGTTTGCTTCATTTTATTTTTATCTTAATAATTTTCTCCTACTTTTTTTCCTTGCAAACTCTTTGATTAGCTCTTCATAATCAATCTTACGTAACACCTGCCTGTTGCCTGTTAAATAAAGGTTCAAGTGAATTTCCAAATTACAGATTTTAGTTTTTATTGCATTTTTCGAAAGTGTCCCAACTTTTTTGGAAATGGGGTTTGTATTTGAAATAGGAAACAATCAAATTCTCACTTAGAGGATCTGTTCAAAACATTTTTAAAATATGGCAAAGTTAATAAAATTTTAGAAAAAGCATTTATATAGGGCGGGGGGGGGCAGTCTCACTTCTTTGTTGTTTTTAAAGATTTGCTCATGTTGTTGGCTCTCCTCTCTTTCTGTCGGGTGGGGATTGAATTTTTTTTATTAAGTTTGATACAAGGGTATCAAATTTTATTTTCTTCAAATAAAATCAATAATAAAAATGAAGCATGGGTTTTGCTCATACAGGGTGGGGCATAAAGATTTCCCATATTTTGAAGGGGTATACAAAATGAATGAAGCTATCTAAAAAGAAGTTTTTTTTTTTGTTTTTTTTTGTTCTTTATTTCGTCTTATACGATTTGTCGTATTAGAAATTTGTTAGTTTTCGCATACCCCTTGGGGTCAGAGCGCAGGGTCAGCCATTGTACAGCGCCCCTGGAGCAATTACAGGTTAAGGGTCTTGCTCAAGGGCCCAGCAGAGCAGGATCTCTTTTGGCAGTGACGGGGATTCGAACCGGCAACCTTCTGGACACCAGCGCAGATCCTTAGCCTCAGAGCCACCACTCCACCCCAAGTTGTATATATTTCTGAAAAGTACATAAAAACAGCTTTGTTTTAATGGGTTTTAAAAATCATATCAGACAAATGGCAGCCGTTGTAGCTTGTTTACGGCTCCACTGACATGGAAGTAAGCCTCATTGCTACTCAGAACAACAGCTGAAACAGGAACCTGTTCAAGAATTTCCGCACTTAGGGCTCTATGTTTGGCATGATCTCTCTCACTTAATTCTTGAGCCAACATCATTTTGTAAGGATGCAGTTTTAAATCGGCATGTAGAATCCTCCTCAAACTCCGACTTGATATCCCCTGTGCCATGGAATGCTTATGAGCGGTACATATTGGCAATTGCGGAATGGATGCTCTTACTGCTTCCACATTTTCTGGTGTTCTAACGGTCCTAGGTCTGCCAGGTGATTTTTTTTTAGTGTGGACCCAGTTGCCTAAAGGTTAGAAATCCATAGCAAAATCGTTTTCCGATCTGGTACAGATGCATTTTGACCAAGTGCGAAGCGTGTATGGAATGCTCCCTGCACAGAACAGTTGTTCTCATAATATGCTTGAACAACAAAGCCCCAATGTTCACCGGTCCAACTCATGATGGGTACTGAAAACGGTAGAGCCTAACCTACCGAATGAGACCTACCCCACCTCTCTACCCCCACTACAGCTCGCACAGTTCTCCCTTGAAATGTGGGAGATTTTTATGCCTCATCCTGTATTTTGTTTTTATTTAACATTTCATCGCAGATGCCAGTTCGGTGTTGGAGTAGTCTTTTCTCTGAGTAGATATTTGGGGATTCTTGATGATCAGATTTGACTTTAGATATTATTAATTAGATAAAGCTATGTTGCTTCTCCAGTGACCTTGGTTTGATTCCCAGTTTGTTAACTATTTAATGTTCTGTACATATGAAATAACTTAACTATGGCTGAGTGTGGATGTGTGAAATGAATCCTGGGATGGACTCTTATATAGGAGAAATTAACACCTTTTGACCAATCTTGCTGGAATAGATTCCTACTCTCTCTAACCCTGTTGTGTGTCAAAAAAGGGTTGGGAAATACTGACATGGATAAAGCTCCTCTAGGCATACTTCTTAATGGCAGAGATGCATTATAAAAGTATTATAAAACCCCAGGTGACTAACTCTAGCAGCCAAACTCTGATTCTGGGATGCAGGCTACTACAAAATGTCCTGGAACTTCAGATTTGAAAAACACCTGAGTGTTCCCAGTGCAGGCTCAGTCAGATTAGCTTGAAGCCAAGAGAGGAGCAGAGATTTGGGTTGCCTAATGGGTTGGGGGTGCTGGAGGCCAGTACACTGAGGATGGAAGAAACCAGTTTTGACATGAATGGGCAATTCAGCCCTACATAACCTGTTAAGATCTACTCAGTCACATTTTTGTATGCCAAAAGATACTTGTTTTGTCTTGGTAGTGTAATATATTGCTCTGCTTTCCCCTATTGTATCTATACTAATAAAAGGCAAAGCCCTCACTGACTCACTGACTGACTGACTGACTCACTCATCACTAATTCTCCAACTTCCCGTGTAGGTAGAAGGCTGAAATTTGGCAGGCTCATTCCTTACAGCTTACTTACAAAAGTTAGGCAGGTTTCATTTCGAAATTCTACGCGTAATGGTCATAACTGGAACCTGTTTTTGTCCATATACTCTAATGGAGGAGGCAGAGTCACATATTGCGTCATCACGTATTACGCCTCCTACGTAATCACGTGAACTGAAAACGAGGAAGAGATTTACAGCACAAGTCAAACGCGGGAACGAAGGTAAATGACGTTAATTGTTGACTGTCTTTTAATACTGTGTAATTGTTAAGTGTCTTTTAATACTGTGTAAGCATACATATTAACACATGTGCAATTAAACGTGTGCATTTACGGGGTGATTTCTCAGGCTTAAAAGCTCGCCTTTTATTAAAAAGGTAAATGCAAACTCTTTTCATTCTGAAGGGCACAAACCACGTTAGATTTCAGCCGTTAAACGCGCAAAAATGTCAGTACACCAGGGGTCACACAGTGGTGTCAGTACCAGGATTTGAACTGACAAGCTCCGGGTTTGCTGAAATATTACTGAAGAAAGAAAAAAAAACGAAAACGGGCAAATAGGGCTATGCATACAAATGTCCATCCATCCATTATCCAACCCGCTATATCCTAAATACAGGAGCCAATAAGTAGATATGTATATATACAGTATATATATATATATTATATATATATATATATATATATGTGAATGTATGTATGTATATATGTATGTCTATATTTATATATATATATATATATATATATATATATATATATATATATATATATATATATATATATATATATATATGTAGATATGTAAATTTGTATATGTGTATATATATATGTATATGTGGATGTGTATATGTATATACAGTAATCCCTCCTCCATCGCGGGGGTTGCGTTCCAGAGCCACCCGCGAAATAAGAAAATCCGCGAAGTAGAAAACATATGTTTATATGGTTATTTTTATATTGTCATGCTTGGGTCACAGATTTGCGCAGAAACACAGGAGGTTGTAGAGAGACAGGAACGTTATTCAAACACTGCAAACAAACATTTGTCTCTTTTTCAAAAGTTTAAACTGTGCTCCATGACAAGACAGAGATGACAGTTCCGTCTCACAATCAAAAGAATGCAAACATATCTTCCTCTTCAAAGGAGTGTGCGTCAGGAGCAAAGCCTGTCAGAAAGAGATAGGAAAGCAAACAAATCAATAGGGCTGTTTGGCTTTTAAGTATGCGAAGCACCGCGGCACAAAGCTGTTGAAGGCGGCAGCTCACACCCCCTCCGTCAGGAGCAGAGAAAGAGAGAGAGAGAGAGACAGAGTTTGTTTTTCAGTCAAAAATCAATACGTGCCCTTCGAGCTTTTAAGTATGCGAAGCACCGTGCAGCATGTCGCTTCAGGAAGCAGCTGCACAGAAGGTAGCAACGTGAAGATAATCTTTCAGCATTTTTAGACGAGCGTCCGTATCGTCTAGGTGTGCAAACAGCCCCCCTGCTCAATCCCCCTACGTCAGGATCAGAGAAAGTCAGCGCAAGAGAGAGAGAGAGAAAAGTAAGTTGGGTAGCTTCTCAGCCATCTGCCAATAGCGTCCCTTGTATGAAATCAACTGGGCAAACCAACTGAGGAAGCATGTACCAGAAATTAAAAGACCCATTGTCCGCAGAAATCTGCGAACCAGCAAAAAATCCGCGATATATATTTAAATATGCTTACATATAAAATCTGCGATGGAGTAAAGCCGCGAAAGGCGAAGCGCAATATAGCGAGGGATATCAAGAAGTAAACTATTCTTCAGATTTTTAAAATAACTACGGAGGAAAAACTCACCCAACATATACTCGTCATTAGTTGATAGATTATTCTTTACTTCTTCATTGAGACTAAATTCATCTAGAATAAAAAAAAAAAATAAACCTTCTCTTGAGTCCTGACTTTCAGGAAAATATTCTTCAGATGTGAAAAATGACATTTTGTAAATGACTGATCACCACAAGTTTTAGTTGCAATCTTCATTTCTTTTTTCAGTCTCATTCTTTTTTGTCAGTTAAGTTTTGACATTATCAAAGAATGATTTTAATTATTTGCATCCTATTTATTGTTTTATGTGTTTCCTGAAGTGACAAGTTAAACTTTTTCAGTAGCAAAAGTATGTCTGCAAGGTAACATAACTTGGGTTTCTATCTGCATTTTAGAAAAGCTGCACAAGGTCACAGTTTTTGTATGATGGGAATACAATCAACCCTGAGCTCAGATCATCATAAAGTCTCCCGAAAAAGTATAATAGCAATTAAAAAAAAAAACTAACAGAGTTGTTTACATGTATTGGTAAAAAAAAATAAAATAACCATAGTAATATTAATATGTTCGGTTTAGTTAAAGAGCACAATTAGACACATGGTGACAAATACAGCACTGCATGCATTAGCAACTGAGATGTTTAGCAGCTATCATGACAGAGAGCAGGTCCTCTCCTTTCTGCTTTAGGTGAGCTCAGATCAGGGTTGCATCAACTTCTGCTTTATTCGTTGATCGCCACTAATCTTTCCTGTAGCTACAGCTCATCAAAGCCATTATGACTAAAGGCTCACGAAACTGCTATAGGGTTTTGCAGAATCCTGGAACACAGTTTAAGAAACGCTGTAGGCTCCCATGAACCTACAATGAATTCCAAGGAGACTACAATGTGAAAAGAGTCATTCAATTAATAAAACAAAATTGCAGGGAAAGGGACAACATAAGGGCGTAAAAATTAACATTAAAAGTGGGACGAACTAAGCACAGGGATTGCTCCGTCTGTCACGTGGGATGCCTACTGCACTTCCGTACCTTTGTACTCACAATAACCCACTATGATCACTTAGTATTTCAGGGTTCAAGAATGGCTTTGGGGCCACCTGAAGCTATTCTCCTAAGAGTTCCCCTAGCAATCCTAGATATAAATTAAACTCAGGAGAAAAGTTGTACTTATTAAATGGTATCAGCGGACAAAGCAGGGTGTGTTTACGTAAATCTCTTTAGACAGTCAGTCCAATATTATGTGCCAAACCATCACAGTGGCTCTCGCAGCAAACGTGTTTACATACTCAGCACAATTATTATAATTGTGAGAAATGTGAAAAAGCAGAAAAATAGAGTAGGTAATTAGTAAAGAGCATGCTTTATTTGAATATCTCTTCTTAACCATCCATTCACTCACGTCTGATGCATGGAAAGCCATGGCCAATTGTGGCAGCACTGGGCACAAGGTGGGACGCTACTTTGGGTGGGGTGCCAGTTAATGGCAGGATACACTCACTCATACTGGACCAATTTATAGTTGACGGTTAACCTAACAGAAATGGATTTTGGATACAGATGTAAGATCTTTATATGTGGAAGAAAACTCAGCTGCACAGAGGGAATGTGCAAAACCCGCAGCTTCAGGAAAGTTGCGCAGTGAAACCCCAATGTTGTGCCCTCCTATTTCAGACTCAGTTGCTGCCATGGCTGGAGTGTGAGCCTTTGTTTCATGAAGGAGGTTGGTATGAAAACCTGCAGCCACAGCGGTACTCCAGAACTAAACTTGAGAACCCCTCAATTTCAGCAGTCCTTTCAAAACTATCAATGAGATCATGCAAGTCTCATTCCAATCTATCAACTGGGGGAACCAAAATTTTTCAAATTAATTTTTACACCTTTGACTGGACATCCAAGTGTATTTGTTAATAAACTGAACACTACTTTGCCAGTGTTGATTTGGAAACTGCAAAGGCCATAGATTTCCCATCAATGAGCAAAGGCCTAAATTGTCTGAAATTAGCTAAACGTTCTGACAGGGAAACACAAAATGTTGATACTGGTTAAGGTCACAAAGAATGAATACAACTTGTACCATTCTTATTTTCTTGGGCACAAAGTTTAAAGAGAACCCGCTTTTTAGTTTTCTTCTTGTCATATTGTGTTAACAGATCATGGAGATTTTAATTCGAGTCTAAACCATAAAATCCAGTGCAGTTTGTGAGGGTGGACTGAACCTAATTTACCATAATCTAACACTTTGAATTGCTCTTGCAATTTCCTTTTGTGGTTAGAACAACTTCAAGTTATCTTCCCTGCCATGTTAGATTTGATAATATTAGGTAATGCCGTCTCAGATGTATGAGGTTTTGTTCCTGTATCTTCACCATCTCTAATGTGCCATTTCTTTCAATCTGTCTGCCATCTGAAACATGAAAGGCTCAACTTCCAAGGCTTATCAGAGATCATGCAGAGAGTTCAAGCCTAAAAAGAAAGTACAAGTGTATTCATTTTACACAACACCTTGCATTCTAGGCTCATTTTTGTCAAATTAACAAAATGGATGTTTTGGTGTTGCTTACCATTCTGTACAACTTGTCTTGTATCATTTGCTTGTGAAGTTAGTGAATTTTGAATGTTGAAGAAAATAACTGTGTATGTTGTGAGCTCCACCAATGACATGAGTGCAGACTTAGTGCGCGGGGGACTCTGGTGTCACCCACAAGCATCGGGCACTTAGAGGGGCTGTCGTGTTATTCCTGACGCTGGTAGCGTCTCCCTGTTCTCTCATTCATGAGGCTGCCTTCTGCTGAGGTTGGACCACCGCATTTGGACATAATGACATTCAGACAAGACAATGATTGAAGAAAGAGGCCTGAATAGTAAATGTAAGTAGTTTTTAAAAATCATCTTATTACTGTTTTCTCTTTTCATAAATGTATGTTAGCTTGTTACAGTACATACTGTAATTAAAGAAAAGGGCTGACTTCAGACTGCTGTGTGTGCTCTTAACAAACATGCTTGTTTCTCCTTACAAAATGATTTTGTTTTCTTTTTGGTAGAATTAGCTTTAAACATAGGACATCCTATTTCTTTAGTTTGTTGGGTGAATTTTTGCATAACGTTTGTGTAGTTATATCTGTATGCCCAGTGCAAGCATTCATTATTAATTTTCCTACTGAGAAGCAGGGGAGCAATTTTGAAAAAGATTACATGACCAGGCCAATGCTGACTTATGTATTGGTTACCTCTGCTGTGCAAAGGTTCACAGTTCTGGGTGCAAAGTCTGCCTGCATGGACTCTTCTTCCCTTCTCCTTTACCAAAGACCTACTAGTTTGGTTAAGAGGCCCTGTGTGAGTGGGCCGTCCAGGGGACTCAATGTGGGTGTGATAGACTCTGGCCATCTGCTACCATTAACTGGACAGAAAATGATAATCAATTGATGGCTGCTTCAAACCACACATTTGTATACAACTCCAAATAAAATGATTGCATTCAATTCATATCTCAACTATGAAACTCCAAATCTGTGGTGTCTCATTATTGATTAGATAAGCTCCATTCCCCGTGACCCTAAAAGATTATTTACTAATAAATTGCTATCTTTTAATAGTTATTTCAGACTGCTGGATAATTATGATTCTTGTCTAATTATATTCTTGTATCATAATTTACAGACAGCAATGGACAGCTGATAAGACATTATTGCCCAATTAATCCAGCTACCTGAAGAAAAGCCCAGGCAGAACACACACACTGCACCCACCCATACATGAGGTGCTGGTCCTTGAAGGCAGAGAGCCGTTTTGTGGGGGTGTGAATCCATGTGCCTACTGAACGACTGCCACTCCATGCAGGGTGACTTCATGCCTTGTACCCATTGCTACAAGGACTGCTTTTGCTGCCCACAATCCTGAATTAAACGAAGCAGGTTTGGGAAAGTTACATTATGGCATTCCTGACCATCAGACATATTTTTTCAGTCTTTTTATTGTCTGAGGCAGGTTTGCTCAACGCTCAATGACAGACTAGAAGGTTAGCTTGGGAGTTCTTAGTTATTCATGAGTCACCTACTTTATTTCCAGATGCTGTACATGGCATTACTTGGCTAATAACAGATTACATATATTTTTCTTAGGCATTGGACAAATACAGTATGTGAGAATCAAGCAAGGGTTCTATAATATTGCCTGGATACCAAACACCATCTTTGCAACTGACTGCATGCATTAGTATTTCAGCATGGCCCCATATTTAGATATATTATAAGGAAACACTACCTCTCATTGAATGAATGAAGTTTTTTTTATATTTTGTGATATTATAATATATTCCATCCTGGAGTGCCTTGAGCCCCAGACTTGTTCCATCATGGTGTGTTAAAAGGCATGAATGGGGCTCATCATCAGACTGTATAAGGTCACCTCCCATTATGCCCATCTTTTCCCTAGCCAGTTATAATTTACACATCAACAGAGGAACAATATTTCTTTAGGAACAGTACATGTTAAATGTACACTGGGGATATTTTGTGTATAGTTCTGGATTGCACACAAACGTAACAGCACTTTACTTTCTTCTATTTTTGCAATATGACTTTTCTGTTTTGCTTACCTCTCTCTCACGTGCTGTCATATTCTTTATGTGACACATACTGTACCAATAACATAAGCATTTTAGAAGACCGGAGTGAATAACACCTAATGAATTAGCCCTTCTGTTTTATTATTAACACAGTTTACCATCTTCCGTGTCTGAGAAAACTCTTCAGGGTGCATACAATCTTTAGAATGACACTCATGCATGTGGTCTTCGTGAGTATCTTATGGGGACTAAAACTCCTTCCATTCCTGTTTCCAGAACAGAGGAAGTCCTGCTTGAAGACACCTGAAGTTGATGTCAACAGACCAAGAGCAGCACCAAAGGGCCCGGCTCTGACTGCGCAGCAAGAGCGTTGTGCTCCCTGGAGACTGACCACATGTTTTATAGTCAGGCAAGGCAATGCACGTTAAAAGATAATTTCAAGAAAATAAGACAATGAACTTTTGACTATCAGCATTTATAAAATTTAGTGTAAAATTTAATTACTGTATTCTCTGCTGCGAGTGGGAATGCATTTTATGTAATTATATTATTAAATCAAAGTCTACATGATGAGTTCAGAAACAGCAATCTAATTACAGGAGATCCAGTAATGACAGAAAGTCGGCCTTGAATTAAAGAAAGTGGAGCAAAAAACATGAGGAACAGGTGACTAAAGGGCAAATATATATACAGCACGTATCTACTGTGCATTATAAAGCAGGTAGAAAACTAGCGACATATGTGTTAACATTTCCAGGCAGAGTGTTTTTTGCGTGATATAAGCATGTTTCCCATATGTGCATATTTCCTTTTAGAATCCAAAAATATGCTGTTGGGATGGATTTTGCCTGAAGAACTGGCATCATATCATTTGTAATAATTCTTCTTTCTCTGCTTTGCTCAGTTTACGTGGCCTAAACACAAACAGCTTTATTATATGCATATTTGTTTCCTTCATGAGTCTACTTTAATTACGACATGGGAGTGTCAGCTGGGGTCTTCTGCTAATTTGTACTTCTCGATTGTAAAATAAACATCTCAGAAGGTTCCATGAAATCTTTTGATCAAACATGCAAAGAATCATTTTATTTTTGACCAGTAACGGCGTACTGCATACAAGTGAATACCCTTGACTTATAGTTTTCAGACTCTTTCTCTGTAAGTTTAGCATTCGTTTGCTCAGAGGTTGATGTGCTTGCTGCTTCCTGAGCAGCTCTTCTTTTTTTCTCCACCCTAGCGGCCCGTTTCTTCTTTTCTTTCGTCGGCATCTTTTCACGTTAAAACTGATTAAGTCATTGTTTTTGCTGCAATTACCTAGTACGTTTTCTTTAATTTATCACTTAAGCTGGCACTTAAATCATTCTTGAGGCAGATTGAACACTTAAGATATGACGAAGTATGGGATGTGACAGCGAAGGTGGTAGGGATGAGAATGGTGCCCATACGCATGCGCCGCACGGCCGCCCTGCTGGACACTGCTGAGAGTTGATTCTACAATAAAATAAAATAAAAAGAGTAATAAAAATCATCACCCCGAAAGCAGATAGTAGATGTCATGTAGTATATGTGTACCAAATTTCAGGTCAAACGGTTTGCAAACTACAGGTGATTTAAAATCCTGGACAGACAAACGGACAGTCGCAGTAGCGAATTATATAAGAAGATTGGTAAATAATGCCAAAGATCTGTGTTGAAGTTCAATGCATGGACAACAAAACGTCCAGGAACTCCTTACTCGGCTTAGTGCATATACTCTACTATGCCTATATATTCAATCATTCTGAATTGAACAAAATATACAAAATGTATGAAAAGGGCAAAAGACAGTTACATTTTTAAGCCTTAAGTAAACTTCAATTTAAAATTATATGACTATTAGTTGTTTCAATTTTGGCTAAAATGTTACTGGTATTTAAAAAAATATGAATTTCTCATAATAGTATAAACCCATTGCAAATAAATAATACTGAAACACCACACGACGAACCACCCAGACTGGGACCCAAGTGCAGCCGGGCAACGGGTGACACTTCAGCACCACACTGGAAAGGGAAACAAAAGAGTTAATAAAATGACAAATGAAAATGTTCAACTCTTTAGGTTCAGCTACATCTTTTTATTTAAGCATTATAACTGTTCCAGAGTCATTCAAGCACACAGTTTTGTTTCAAATGCTGAAGAAAAAAAAAACGAATAATATTTACAAACTGGAATATAAATATTCTAAATGTACATTATCATACATGTAAGTACCTCAGAAGGCTGCCGATGTATAATCATGGTAGAATTGCCATAGTGCTTTCAATGCAAACAATTACCATAATAACCTTTATGACTGCAATTAGGGAAGGGAATGAGGGACGGACCACCATATATCCCTGAATGTATGTTTTATTGGCCTTTTCCTTAAAGCCAACAGAACAGCTACACAGTACACATCACTCCATGCAAGTGGGTGAATTCACTCAATAATTCATTTTTCTCCTCAGCTACACCTGCAGGAAGAAGAAACATCCCCTTTTTAATTTGGAATCATATGTATATTTGATGAAGGGAAAAATCAAGAGAAACACACTTTTACATAATTAAAAATATATTTCTTCTTTCCATTCATTAAAAATGAGTCAGGAAGGAAACTGGCTGCAGTCAGCCTGTTTTCTTGCTTCCTTTTTCTGTCGTTGATTTTGTGGGAAGTGAAAATCAGTCGGTTTGGTGTCTGCTTTTTTTTTTTTAATAGAGATAACCTTTAATTTTTCTTATGGTAGTTGGGTAACTAAAGCAACAAAGAAAAAAAGTGTTTATATATAAAAAATATATAAAATCAGAAACTCTAGAATTAATTTGAACTTCTAGGCAATCCGGTCCTCCCTGATACTGGTGGCGTCTTCATGTGTATTGTTCTTTTGCTTTATTTGTGCTTACGCACACCATTAAGCCAGTGCTTACTGTGAAAAGCTGGGAAAGAAAAGGGTCTACAGAGGTAGCAACTTGGCATAACAAGAGAAATAGTACATTCTGATAATTCTTTAAAAATGCTAGTTTTTACTTAACAAGTACAGTATGTCTGCTAGAATAGGTGCGGTTACCTTGAGAGAGAACTTGAGCCTTTCAATAGCAGACTGTTTTCACGCGGTCTCCGCCTCAGGGAAAGGGACACACGCATATGAATCCTGTGACAAAAGCTAAGAGTCAAATGTTACTTCTAGCGCTTGTCATTTATGAATGTGCCTCTGGAGTAAACCTCTTGCTTCTCCATCACAAGCACATCACAATACACGGTTTTGCTCCATTTTCTCTGTGCTTGAGCCTTCAAAGTAAAGGCATTGGTAAACATAATATTAAACATAAGTTCTACTGCCTCTTTTTTTTTTAAATTGTAATGAAACTTGGACTATGAAAGCTACGATATCAATACGCATACATGGCTACAATGAAGTAGCTGTGCTTCATTTTTGATTTTGCTTTATACCAATGCTGCTTTCTTACACTTTTTGTTTCATAGCAAAGTGACGGAGACAGACATTTGCAGGTAAGAATGCAGAGCAATGCCTTTGCCAGGAAGCCCCCCAAGAATATCCTACTGCAACAGGTAATCAATCTAAAGGAACATCAAGGGAGACAAGTAAGCACAAGATGAGTGCTGGCATTCAAGCCAAGCCATAATATACTATGTAAAACACAGCACTAAGGGATTTATTGGTCTTGAACATAAAATATCACAAAAACATTGGAATGTCCAGAATATTAATTTGATTTAAAGCTTGCTAGCTGCCAGTCTTTTCTTTTACAGTATGTGGGACATAGTGTTGAGTTGGACTTGAATCCACCACTGACTTGCAATATAAGTTGAAGTTAAATGCATATATGTGGCATTTATGTTTAAAGGAAGAATAAAAATGGACACAAAAATTGCTTTAAAAAGGGTCCACTATTGAGTTTGCAGTACCAAATAAAATAAACATTCATTGACTAAACAGGTGCATAAGAAATATTTCCCAAGCATTTAGGGAAAAAAATGATAGTTTAATTTTAATCACTCAACTACAACATGCTTTTCAATTAATGAAAACCACATGTGGTGGGTTTAATAATTTCTTTTAAAATCTCATCAGCTTACTGGATACTTCAGATGCTCAATCCTATAGCAAAGTTTATATAAACAACCTGCTATGAGGACACTTTTTTATCTACCATATTAACTAAATACTGTTTATAACACAGTATAAGCATTATGTGCATTATTGGTATAATAAATATTTATTAATATGAAGGCAAAAAAACCAAAAAAAAAAATCCAAACCTAATTCCTGCTTTTTATCTCATGTAAAATCTGACAAGTTGAATTCATAACAAATGCCCATACTTTCAACCAATTTTTATATTTGTGGGTACATTCTTAAGCATAGAAACCTGAATTCTTTTCTGATGTAATTAAGAAACCACACCTAAAAAGGTATTTGAAACATTTGATATTAATGAAATTGTCCCTCTGTATACAATACGATATCTGTCTGTCTTTGCATACACTAATGACTTTGAAGGCTTGATAATGCGAGAGGGAGTAATGAATCCAGACTGCAAATTCTAGAATAAAGTGGCACCCACTAGGGCTGCAGTGGTAAGGTCTCTCCTCAGCACAGAAGTGTGGGGCGGGTTGGGGCACACATAAGAAATGGCATTTGAAGTATTTCTTTTTGTAATGTTTAATTCTATTACATAAGAAAACCGTAAATGCCAGAATGGCTCTAATAGCCTGGCTGGATATATAAATAGAGATCCATAGTTCCTTTTTAGTATTAAAAAAGGGCTGCAACAACTATGTTTGGATAATAGTTATACATTCCAAATGATAAAATAATATTCAATCTTGACAATCACCTCTTATTTTAATATCTTCTGTAAATGACAGGGAACCATCAGCTGTCTTGTGTCTATGCTGTCAGCTTCTACATTCACTGTACTTAACTTCTCTTTGCTACTGCTTCAGCAAATGTATTCACTGAAATCAACTTGCCATGTAAAATAAGGCCTTCAAAGTAAAATAAACAAAAAAAAAAAAACATTCATCCATTAAAAATAACACTGCACGGGACTCCTTCAAAGAAAATGAGGACATAGAGTGGAACAATTTTACAAATTCACTATATAAAGCATCCAAAAGCAATCACAATTGTTTCAACAGTGTGTTGTGTTGGGTCACAGTGAAATTGTGGAAGGCTGGTGTGGAACCAAACTGGTGAACTGTAAAACCAAACTTAACTAAAATACAATTATCTTCATACATTTATTTATTTATTTATTACCTGCACAAGATGTCCTCCT
Source organism: Erpetoichthys calabaricus (assembly GCF_900747795.2). Classification (NCBI taxonomy): domain Eukaryota; kingdom Metazoa; phylum Chordata; class Cladistia; order Polypteriformes; family Polypteridae; genus Erpetoichthys; species Erpetoichthys calabaricus. The sequence continues at coordinate 117,916,163 of NC_041399.2, read as the reverse complement.
CATCATTTTATTTGGCCATTTTACCTATGGTAATAATAGCATACACCTTTGAACTATATAATAGGAATAGCTGGGGGCTCCTTGGTTAAAAACTATTTGTGGTTTGCACAGTAGTCATTTCAAAACGGTTCTTTCACTTTTGAAAAAAACAAAATTTGTTGCAAAATGTGTTTTTATTTGTGTAACTAAAAATAAATAGAAGTGAGACCACAATAACATCTTACAAAGTCTAGCTAAACAGCATGCATGTACATTATATGCTTCTAAAAGCAGATGATAAACCTGCAGTCTAAAAGGAAAACATTCAATTCATTATTTCAGATAATATAAACAGGGTCATTAATGTCTTGCTTGAGACAACATTTTTGGTTTACTTGCAAACCTTCAAAATAACTGGTCTGGTTTACACCTGAACAAGAAATGCTTCCGGAAGGCTTCAAACAAAGCAAAGTAAAAAAAAACCAAACAGCAGCAGAAAAATACACGGAAACACACATACATCTCTCTGAAGAATAAAAAAATACATTAATCAAACATACTTTAGGACTTTCTGCAGACTGAAGGCTTTCATTGATCAGAAGTTTGTAGAACCCATAAAAGCTAACAATTGGCCTTAATACTATGCAGCTCATTTCGTGGAAAAAATAAAACTGCACACATTTTACCAATGGACAAGGCTATTTAACATTAAGGCTAATCAGATGTAAAGCATAGGCAAGTTAAAATGGGTGGACATTAGCAACAGAAACACTGGAGGGGAAGCAGGCAGGCTTTTTAGAATATGGTACACAAAGTTTAAACCATGTGCAAAATGACTGCAGGCAAGTTTTAAGTATGCAGCACAGAACTGGTATAAAAAGAAAAGGAATACATGTTTTAGAAGTGCTGTACAGCGTTTCAGGACTATTGATGTTCCAAGATCAGCACTGAAGTATACTCTATCTTGATTTGGGGAGGTTGTGCTGTCTGTCTCTGGAAGAGGCAAGAATGAATGTGATCTGCACTTCACTCAATAGAAAGTTGACATTTACAGTAAAAAGAAGAACAGCATCATTTAAAAAGCCAGGCAAATGAAACTTCTTTTAAAAGTGCTCTACTTAATCACACCCACCCTCATTTTAAACACTATATGTGCTGCCCCCTAGAATTGTTACAGTGATGTTTGCCAGCAAATATAATCTGATACAGGTTGTTTTACATTCTTATAATAATAATAATAAAAAAACAATTACAGTAAGCTAGGGAGCAAGCCCAATGAATGCATACTGAATATTTTCTTTCAACTGTGTTTAGTCTTTTTTTTTCCTCGTAATTCCAGTTCAGCTGAATCTGACTGTAATAACCTAATGGAAAAGAATTCAATTTTTCATAAGGCGGTAATACAATCCGCATGCCAGCTCAGCTCACAGTGCTCAACTTTTAAGCCATATTGCCATGTCCAGTGAAACAAGAAAGCTTAGAGACAACACAGATGAGGAAGATGCCAGGCAGCACAGAAAGTGTAGGAAAAGATCAATGAGGATAAAGGGGGGAGCCAGATGGGCAGTCTTGTGGAAGAACGTAATCCTTGTTGTTTCACCCACTGCAACTAGATAATACTTGCACTGCGGTTCATTTCATACTGGGAATTATTGTTGACATTTGTGTTACGACGTGATAGATTGGGTGTTGGGACAGGGATTAAATTTTCCATAGGGCATCCATGCTGGACAAGGATGTCAATGCATTCCTGGCTACCAGCTCTCCGTGCATATGCAAGTGAAGTCAAACCCCTGGCATCTCGGCTTTTCACATCAACACCATACTGTGGAAAAAAAAAAAAAAAAAAAAGCAATGAATAATGTTAGTATTTAGAGCAGAAAAAAAAACAGGTTGTGTGAGAAAAGCATCTTACATCAGTCCTTTAAAGCAGTACGGATGACCCACGTTTGTATTGTCATGCTTGTCAGACCATTATTTTGGGTGAAAGCTTTCCATCAATGCACTTTCAAAGCTATTTAATCCAAGCCAGAATTATGGTACTGGTCTGGGTATCAGGGCACAGTTCATCATGGAGCACATTCACCCACAGAGGCAAATTTACAGTTGCCAATGAATCTAGAATGGAGGACTTATGCTGCAAATACAGTACGTACGTTATTATACAATAACAAGCCAGCAACACATTTCACAGGACAGCTAACTTTAGAGCAGTACCTGTTGATGGATTGTCTTTGCAAATGTTATGAAAACTTTGAATCTACCTTAATAAAAGGACAAGTGTCCATGTATCTGTCCATCTGCTTAGTCTCTGTTATACTATGCCATATGGTATGGGAGTCATAAAAAGTAGTACTAATTTTTGTGATGTGTCATTTTTTGGAATGAGAAGTGCATTGCACTTTATTACTACATGTATTATAAGATATATTCCAATAGATGGTGCACTGCAAATGTCAATGCTGAATACGTCCAAGAGAGAGAAGAGACAGTAACTGTTAGGGTTGCTAGGGTTATTAAAAATGTTTTTAAATAGTCAAAACAAGTAGAAGAAGGGTAAAATATATATCCATCCATCCATTTTCCAATCCGCTGAATCCGAACACAGGGTCATGGGGGTCTGCTGGAGCCAATCCCAGTCAACACAGGGCACAAGGCAGGAACCAATCCCGGGCAGGGTGCCAAACCACCGCAGGACACACACACAAACACACCCACACACCAAGCACACACTAGGGCCAATTTAGAATCACCAATCCACCTAACCTGCATGTCTTTGGACTGTGGGAGGAAACCCACGCAGACACGGGGAGAACATGCAAACTCCATGCAGGGAGGACCCGGGAAGCGAACCCGGGTCTCCTAACTGCGAGGCAGCAGCACTACCAGTAAAATATATATAAAATACCAAATAAGGGTCTAAAAATAAGAAAATTAGTCTTATCAGTCCATTCTGTTGTCCAAAGATATACAACATCAGCATTGTGGTGACTTTCTTGTACCGGCTCAGGTCAAGTGAACAAGGTTTATAGCCAATGACTGATAATTGTGCATGGTGAGCAATGGATGAGTGAAAATATTGATAAATTCATGTGCACGCTGAGAAACCAAAGCCCTGACACGACTAGACTAGAGTCACTGAACCAGACCAATGCGGTATCAACCACTGCCACATCAGTTAAATGAGCAATGCTAAGAGGAAGCAACAAAAATAGACAGCTACTTCCAAAAAGGAAAAGGCCTCTGTGAGGGAAAGGGATCAGGTGTGCATTATTATACCAGACAAGACGGACAACCCATGTGTCAAATCAAAAACATGAGATCTATGTTGATTACTTAGATTTCAACCTACGTTATATAAATAGCCCAGCTAGTTTATTTTTAAACTATATAACTAAAGCTAGTGAGCATGGTGGTGGCGTATGCAGCATTATCTTCTCACAATGCTAGAGTTTAGTGTTTTCTTTTGAAGTCCAAGTTATGTTTCCATAACCATTGTATACACTCATTTGTTAAGGAAACTTTAATTGTTAAATTAAACGGTAATTATAAATTTAAAGTGTCAGCTATCAAGATCCTTACTGTAATGAAAGCTGTCTGTTAATCCTACATAACTCAGTCACTGATTATGGCTGTAAAATCATCCCAATTAGTGGCACAAATGGCAGTCTTATCTGACAAAGCAGGCTTGTTGCAGGATAGTCCAAGTTTTCCAGCAGCAGTAAAAACAGTAAGTCCCACTTTCTACACTAAACTTGTTCATACTGAGTATGTTACAATTTCTACATCTTCCCCACCAATCATCCAGAGCCTTGCAGTAGCTACTGGCTGTAAATGCTCTGCCTTTCCAGTTCTCTCCTTTGTGTGTCTTTTATCTGTTGCGGTATCTAACCTGTGGTTCAGTGCTTAACATTTTGTCACTGTTGCAGACATAGACTGTGTTTCTCTAAATACTCAGAGGAATTAAAATTAAAATCAAAGGACAAGTTCAATGGCAAAATTTACGAACACAACTACATGAAAATAACAGCCTTTGGAGATGAAAGGCTGTGGCATATGTACAGAAAGAATGAAATGTAAATGGAAAGTGGGCACGTTATATACAAGTCATTCTAATATCATAAATACTTAATGGATAAAAACATACTGTAATAACAGTAGCAGGGAGATTCACCAACTGGAATTTTACTTTTAAAAGTCAATGCAATCGAAAGGGCTCTCTTTTTTTTTTTTCTTCCAAACCAGTACTACATGGAACAGTCTCAAACATAGCACTGTTACAGTGCTTCCATCATCCATGCCCTCTGGGGATAATGAGCAAAGACCCCAGCAACATTCGCATATAGCTTCAGTTGCCACATTGCTCCCAAAATTCATCCCTTCCCAAAAAAAAACCCTTTTCTCAAGCCAGGGATGTGACTTCCTGCGAGGCAGCAGTGCTACCGCTCCACCATCATGCTGCCCACACATGTGTAATTATTAATAATATTCATTATTTAAATGAACTTAATGATTTATCTGTAAATTGTAGCATACATACTTTAATGCATTTCATCATGAAAGTGATATCAAGTATAAATCGAAGGATTCTAAATGAGCAGAGAGCTGGAATATCATAAATTTAATGTGTTCTGTGTGGCGATCTATTGCTGTTTGCCGCTGCTGTCAATTCAGGAGGAAGCCCCAGAAGCGCGTAGGTAGGTTTTAAGATGACGTTTATGACGGTCTACTTTAATGATAAAATACACTATGAACTGAAAGTGGACTTTTCGAGATTAAAGCTGAAATTTCCACTTTATTCACAAAATAGACCTTTCCATGGTGTCTTTAATTTTTTTCTCAGTGTCTCAAATACATTGCCGTACATTCTGATGCTGTTGTGAAGGTGCACAGAAGATGATATATGAGACTTTTAAAATGTATTGTGTCATTCCGTTGGGGAATATGTGACGTGTGAATCTAAAAGCACCACGAATGCACTTGTATGTCAGCACTTTGCTTCACCACATCGAAGCATTCATTAAACATTGAAGGACACACATCGATCCTGTAGGATCCGCAGAGCGGCTTTCTGTCACATGTAGATAGTAAACAGAGACTATGATGTCATGTTCCAACTTTTACCACACTATGCCCCTCGACTTTTTGATGGTACTGCAACTCGCGCACGCATCACGTTAATTTTTGAGGATGTGCTCAGAAAATGCATCAAATGAACGCTGGGCAGCCATAATGCGTGTTTGTACGTGCATTGAGCATGACGTATAAACCAGCCCTTAGAGTAGTTCAAGAATCCAGCACTTTCTAAAAGACAGTAAAGAATTTGGAAAAGGACTGAATAAGTTATGCAGCACGCAGGTTTTGCCTAAGTTTTCACTTCTGTATAATGTCATCACCAGCCTGCCTTGTCATGAAAAGTAGTTTCATTTCTTTTTTTAGCAAAATGAGTGAAAAGAAAAAAAAAAAACTATTTCCTATGTAAGAAAAAAATACTTATATTCAGGATGTATAAATTAATATGTTAAATGCAATGGAAAGAGGCTGCACACAGCTTATAATATTTACAAACCAGTTGACAATACAGACGTTTTTATCTCCTAAAGATATAGTGAAAATACGTACTTCATAATGCAAGTGAGATGATGATGTACTTGCTCCACAAGCATCTTTATTCATGGACTAGTTAACAATGACATTGTTTGATAAGAAAAAGTTAAAACAATTAAAAGTATATATACTAAAACTAAATATTTGCAGTATTTTATATGTAATTTATCTTTAAATAATTCCAAAAATAATACAGGCATTAACATTTCTTATTTGAATTCATTGAATTTAGTGAAGGAATTTTAAATAAAATATAAAATATTATAGTCACCTAACACTCTTTTTTATATTTTTATTGTAATTTATTACATTGTGACTTCTTTTTATCAGAGAAGAAAAGGCCACTTGGTCTTTATTCATTTTCTAAAGGCGACTGCTGAACTCAGTGAAAGCCTCAGGACAGTTCTTCCTTGTCTGGTTGAATTCAGAGAGTTTGTTGATAAGATCTGAAGTAGAAACTCTCTCACATTTATAACTTACAGAAAAGTACTCTTCATCTTTTTTTAGTAAACTGATTGTTATTCATCATTCTTTTCTTGGAACCAAGCTTTTTCTTCACATTCTTTAATATTAAATACTGTGGCTTCGTTGCATATGCATAAACCCAATACTCCAAAAATCAGTAATAACAGTAGGTATTTGCTCTTAATATTTTACAGCTGTATTCTTAAAACAAATGGTCCCTAGCATACACTTATTAAATCACAAAGGGATTTACTGCACTATTCTTTAACCCATGTCAAATAAAGCAGCCAATTGTGTTGCTTGCATTTTTTATTATATCAAACGTTTTTGAATGTGTGATTGAAAGAGTCTGTTCCAAACCAGTGTTTGGTATTTGTTTTTGTACTGATATGGGTAAATGTGTATATAAAATGCATGCTAAAGTTCTAAATTAAGTTTCTTTAGTAACAACTTAAAAAAATAAATGTCCTTTCCACACATTTCTTTTTATGCATCATATCATAAATAGAAACTGTGATTTTTTAAATGTAAACGTTTTTCACATTTCAGTAGGGAAATAAAATACAGTACATACAAGTTGGCACAGTCACAGAATTAAGAAAATAAAGGAATATTACAGTTTACAATAAGAGAGTGAAAAGAAGATGTAGCATTTTTCCCCTTTCCACAAACCAAGCTTCAGATTTCTCAGGCATGAATGGTGAAATACAGCATTCAGTATATGCAAGTATGCTTAGTACATGTTGTTGGATATTGTAAAGTCTCACGCTCCCCTATGTGTACATCTGATTAAAAACAAAAATCAGTGAATAGAATAATAATTATGAGAATGAATACATCTACATACACTATATTATAATGGGGTGGGTGCCCAGTCGGTATAGATATCCATGATGGTGACTTTGCCTGACATTGACTATTGTAACTGACCACAGAGCCCCAACTTGCTTATTTTCTCCAGGGATGCTTAATAAAAATATTAAATATTTTCATATATTATTAGGTTTCGTTTATGTTAACCAGTTCGGAACTGTTATTTTATTGTGTGTTTAAACAAATCAGTATGTATATTTGTATGCAGTATGTAGTACTTAATAATTTGGAAAGTTGCAATTGCAGTTTAACTGTAAACCTATTATAATGCTCTGAGCCTGCACTCAGTGAAGAGCACTATATAAAAATAAACAGAGCTGAACTTAACTGACCATGATAACAAAAGCAAAAAATGTCCTACATACTTTTATAAAAGGACCCAATAAGGTGTTAATTGTTACATGTAATACACCTTACACCTTAATTATGCATAAATCATGGCTACATTATTAGTATATTCATTAGTTACATACAGGGCTGGCCCCACCATTTAGGGCACAGATCATAAGGGGGGTAACACAGCCACACGAGTTGGCTACTGAACAGTCGGTTGGCACACTATTATGCTTGGCTTAGGGAGCAAAATAACCTAGCACCAGCACTGGTTACATAGTTTGGTTGACTTAATGAAAACACATAACTGCTTCAACTGCCTTTACCCATGGAATATCAGTAAATCAAAGTAGCAATGCTATAAGCACCTTCATTGGCATATGTTGATTCAGTTATTTGTTTTGACTTGCTTTGTATTACGGATCTGCACAACTAAGGCACTCTGAATGTGGGAAAGAGGCTTAATAAATAAAATGTACTACTTATTATTTATCCATACATTTGAAAATGTAAAAATAAATTTAACTACTTCTTAAAGTAATAAACTGTAATCATACCCATATTAAAAGCTGTGTAATGACAACATTAGCCATAGCACTAGACAGATGCAGTGCAGTTCTTCCATCTCCGTCCCCATATGTTTCATTGACTTCCTCTTTAGTTCCATGAGCTAGAAGTAAAACTACTAGTTTTAAATCATCTTCCACAACAGCACGAAGAAGTTGCTGTCCCAGAGGCACATCGGATTGAGGAAGGGGAGCCAAAAAGAGCTTCTGCTCATATTTAGCTCTAATCCAACTTTCTTTTTCTTCCCTGAAACAAAAACAGAAAATAATAAATTTATGTGTGATTTCAAACAACAGTCTTTGAAAAGAGCTATTTATTAAAAAAAACAAACAAAAAAAAAAACACTACAACACCACCAAGTGACTATGGACCTACTACCAAAATATTAGATGAAAGTCAAAGATTAAAGGTAGGCCACAAAACCTAAAACCATAAGTTTCAAACTGACATTATTAAGCTATGCTTAGGAAAAATATAGAAGGAAAATTTACACAGTCTGTTAACAAAATTAAATCAAATTGTATACCCTTTGCAAAATATAGCAAACTATTTTAATGCAACATTTGAGCCCTGCACTATATTATACTAGTGTTAAACCATATTTGTGTGGTTCTCCATCAACTTCTGAGGTCTTCTTTAACTTTATTAAGAAAAGCCAACCGTGCTATGTAACAAATTAAACTATTTCAAATCTTCTGCAAAAGTGAGAGAGACACAGGAAAAAAAATAATTTAAATCACTGTCTGCTTGCCAAGTGCTGCATTAACAAATAGTAGAGTTATCAGCTGCAGCAGCAGAGTTAAGCCTAGTCATCTATCTAAAGGTTACACATTGAGAACACACTGTGAGTACCACTAACAATACCAGATGAACATGTTTTTATCAGTGCTGTCAGACTTCTTGTTTGAAAATGCTGGACACTCACAAAAGATCCTGCTCAGAATCTCGATTTTCCCTCTCCTGGGGGGTGCAGTAGAGTGCAGACGGGATCGATCGCTCTGAATAACACTGAAAACTACAGTTCTTTTAAATGGAAAAAGAGGAATAAGAGAAACATCCCTCAGAATTTTATCAGTTTCAATCATAACTTGTTTTGTCCTTTGCAATAAAGTAAAATAATAAAAATCAATATCCGTCTTTCTGAGCATGCTCAGTTCATTGCTAACCTCTGACCTGACTCAGCAGCTTGATAAGGAGAAGAGAAAGGTGCTCTTGTTTTGGTGTCTGATTGACTGACATAAAGAAGGAGCTGGAATGATATAGACAAACAACGCTTCCTGAAGTGACAGGCCCTTGGAGGCTGTCTATCAGATGAGACACGTCATGTACCCTTAACCATCTGCCTGCTGAACATGGCTGCAAAGAGTGACTTGACAGAGGAGGAGTGGCAAGAAGACAAGGTCAATAATGACCTCAAAAATAATAACTTAGATGAAGATTGACAATGACAAAAAAAATCTCCCTTTCAAAATAATCAGAAAATGAGATCTTTCCACAAAATAATTTTAAAATTCACTGAAACGTTCATCTACAATGGGAAAACAGAAGTTTTAAAAAATAAACTTAAATTTAACTGTGTCCAAAATGAATAATGTATAGAAATATACTGTATCAAACATGAAGAATGACTATGTAAACAAAGCAGCAAGATACTGATTGTTATGATATTTCCAATGACATTTTATTTGCAAAACATAAAATGGATATACATTAATAAGATTTTTTTTTTTTTTTTTTTTTTTTTTTACAAAAAGTAATTTAACAGTCTGCTAAATTATTTATTACTCCTGTTAAAAAAAGCAATAAGGATTTGGATTAGGATGCATGCAGATCAGCATCTGCAGCTTAGAAAAAAATAATAGTCTTCCTGAGGAAAAAAAAAATCTCTCATCTCAAAAAAAGGTCCAAGTTTACAGTAATGAATCAATTTTAAAAAATAATGAAAAGTTAATAGCTACTAATGTAAATGTTTTACTATATTATCATTTTTTACTTATTCATTTATTCTTAAATTTTGTATGCTGCATTTTGTTTAGTTCCCATTAGGTAATATGTCTTTTGAACTTAAGGGAACAAAACCAAAACAACATTTTACACCTCATCAACAGCAAAGAAAATGTTTAAATCTTTCTTGGAAAAGGTTTCTGTGTTACCTTGAAACAATTTAAAAGTTAAAATAGAACTCCTAATAAATGGCCACATCATTGTAAATAATCCTGTTACCCAAAAAAGAGTACTGTCCAAAAGAGACACTAAATAAGAATTACTATACACTGTATTAGTTCAACTGGGCTGTAAACACCAAAACGTAAAAACTACAATGTATGTGATAACTGATGTACTAGTCTTTAGAAATTCAATTATATCTTCTTTTATGAGATAATAAACTACCATAACTTAATTTTAATGTACTCCAATCCACAACATCTTCTGCTTTAAGTTGATTGATTGATTGATAGATAGATAGATAGATAGATAGATAGATAGATAGATAGATAGATAGATAGATAGATAGATAGATAGATAGATAGATAGATAGATAGATAGATAGATAGAGTGGTGGCTCTGAGGCTAGGGATCTGCACTGGCAATCGGAAGGTTGCTGGTTCGAATCCTGTAAAATGCTAAAAGGGACTCTGCTCTGTTGGGCCCTTCAGCAAGGCCCTTAAGCTGCAATTGCTAAACGCTTTGAGTAGTGAGAAAAGCACTATATAAATGCAAAGAATTATTATTATTACTATTGAGAGAGAGACAGACAGACAGACAGATAGATAGATGACACTTTTTTTATCCCCTTGAGGAAATAATTTTCACAGAAGCTCAAAAAAATCTATCTAACTAAAATAAAAACAAACAACAGCCACACCCACCCAAACACAGATCAGACTGTAGTACAGGTTTATATTTTTAAGTCATTGATACTTGAATAGACCAGGTTAGAAATGAGTGAAAACCAACAACAAAAACACTGTGTGCAACCCAGTAACCAACCAGTTCATCACAAGGCAAACTCATTCACATTATTGGGATCCGAGAAGAAAATCTGGTCATTTAAAACTCTACAAACTAACTCAGCCACAGCAGGATGTGAATCTAGTGTTCTGGGATGGTGACTTTTTCATATACAGTACTGTCAGATATAAATATAAGTGATAAAATGTTACCACATTGCTAAACATAAAAAAATGTAGATTTTATTTATTCTTTAATTGTGCACTTCCCATTAGACAGGTATTGACTGCAGTGCATATTTATGGGAATATAATTCAAATAAAACTAAAAGTACATTTCCCATTTTTGGCTCACTGAGGCTCATCATGGTGGTAACTGCAAACTAAAGAGTATTGTTAAGATATGCTAAGCCAAGGTTTCAGTATAACAGCAGTAAAAATAAATAGCACTCTATACAAATACAAGACAAAAATGGATAAAATGCATTCTTAACTTATGTTTCTAAAGCTTTGCAAATACTAGAGACTTTTTTCCTGCAGCATTATCTTTATTTGTGTAGGAACTAGCAGATAGTCTTGTCAAGGTAGAAATCCAAAGTAAGTCTTATGGGAATCTCTGTTATTTTTTGTTTTCATCTGCAGTCACCCAATAACAGGTAGTGGTAATAAACTAAATCAAACTAGACAGCTCCTAATTATGAGCTGGCAGCACATTATTGTCTAATCTGCGATTTTCCACTCTCAATTATAAAAAGACACTACCCATACATGGAATAGCAACTCAAACTGAGCTACTTATTAAGTACTACTAGAAAAATAATAATAAATTACATTAGAAGGTTTTGCAAAAATGCTGACACATTCTAAACAATGACTACAGTTGTTTAAATATACACATGAATAAATATTCTCTAAATATGTAAATTTTTTCATATTCCGGACCTCAAATTTGATTATCAGTTAAGATTTATTTTTGGTTTCTTTAGAAAATAGTTTAGGTTCATTGGTTTGCTACAGCGCATGCAAAGACCAATGACAATTAGACATAAAATAAACATTAAATACAGAATACTGTATGCTGTGAAAATAAAGCTAAAACATTTATTACAATAAATGGTCATCTCAAAAGTACCAATTTAAAGAATGAGACCACAAAATGACAAAAGCAGGCATTAGAAAGTCTTGTATTGAAAATATATTAAGAAAAGCAGATGCTACATGACAAAATATAGAACAGATTTAAGGAGTGGTTATGTTCATATCAAATAAGAAAATGTAAGAATAAAAAAGAGTGAAAACAAAAAAATGAATATTTTTGTCAAAAAAAAAAAGTTAAAAATGTACAATTTCCTCATGTTTCCTCTTTAAAGGTAATCAATTTCTTTTCAGACTTTGTGCATTAAACCTTTTGTGAACATTGTATTATTTTGGATAACACAAGTTACTTTAGTGCAAAAGAATTCTCGCATAAACAGAGATCTGCCTCTGACTGCAGTTTTTGGTTATTGATTTTCCCTTAGGACACCATGAAAGACTTGAGGATATCCTGTTAATCCATGTAAACTGAGCCATTGTGCTCTTTTTAACCTGTAACTTTCTTTTATTTGGATTATCTAGACTGATCCATCCTAATGCTGTTTGCAATACACCACAAGGTTTTTGTATGTTATTCAACTGTGAGTAAATGAGATTTATTTAAAGATAACAAGAACATGTATGTTGTTAATGGCTTTACAACATATAGGAAGAGGGCATTTAATCAGGAAAAATTCTAGGTAAACCCACTGCTGCTGCTGCTGTCTGAAATATTGTTTTGTGCTGAATAAATATAACTACTGTCCAGAAGACCAAAACACTTAACAAATCATAGACTATACGAGTCCCCTAGACTGTGGACATGTGTACTAAGTCAATAAAATATATAAATTAAGTTTGTTAGTTTAATCCTTGTCTCACAGCATTAGTAACACATTTTGAAATATTGCTACATAATCACTTGTTTAAACAGCCACTTCAAATGCAGCATTCTAAATAGGAGTTCAAACCACTTTGATACACCTTTCTTTTATCAGAACTCAAAGATTTCATCATTTACATATAAAAGTTCATAATTTTAGCAGTGACATTCTGTAATTAAGGATACAAAGCATACAGTATTAATTTTACAAATGTGCTTACCATAAAATTGTGTACCATATTTACATTATTATATTGCAGATACAATCTACAGTTACTTCTGCTGTTTTCCCAATTTCAATAATTTCCTACATAAAAAATAACTTGGCCAATTCCAGCTTTAGAAAGTGACTAGTTCAAAATGTCAATACTGAATGAGACCATTTTATTTTTTGCAGAAATTGATATCAAAATATCATTAAAAACAATATTTGTTTCAGGCCATTTTTAATTTAGTATAGGGAAGGAAAAATAACCAATACCTCTAATGTTTTTCAATTGCTTTTAATGCACACTGTCATTAATAAATATTCATTAGTTCTTACTTTTTTATTTTTAACTATGATCAAATGCAATAAATTCTAAAATAAATTCAACACATTCTTATAATGGGGAGCTAAATATTTTTAGTGACTTGATTATTTTTGTATTCTTTCTCTAATTTGATAATGTTAAAGTTATTTATAGACTTTTGTTCCAAATACTGTATATAATTTTGTTCGCTATTGCACTAAGGGACATGTCAGCCCAGGAACCTTAATGATGTTCCACTAAAGCTTCTGGAATCAGGACAAATACATTTAAAGGACCAATTTGGGCAGAGGCAGGGAACAATTCAGAGGACAGCAGAACAATTAACCACAGGAATTGTGAGTATCTCAGATCTCCTGGATACTGCCACTTAAAAGGCAAATACAAAGGGGAGTGAAATGGTAATCCTGTGCCTTTGTTTTAAATATAAAAGAAAACTAAACAGTGAGGAGTTTTTTTTAAGAATAGTAAGACGACAGACTCAAAGCTGGTATTTCCCTTTGGCCTTTCTGAGACAGGAAGGAGAGGAGTTGAATAAACGGCAGATTTACCATGTCAAAGCATAAAGAACAGAAAAAAGTGAGGAGACAGAAATTTACCTTCACCGCAGGGGAGAAGGAGAAAGAGGGAAAGGGACAGGATTCAAGAAATTAAACACATGATGACTACCCCCACCCACTCACTCACATACTTTAACCAAACACTGGGGTTGCTTAGGGAACAGGAGGAAGGAGAGATGTCTCCAACATAGAAAGAATACAGAACAAGACAGATAACCATCACTGTCATTAATGCATTGTGGATGTGAAGACCATTAAATCCTACTATATTGTGTACACTGCAACAGAAGTTAATTTCAGTATTGTAGCCTTCAATAGCCTTGTTTTTCTTTAATTTTCATATTGTACTTTAGTTCACATGTACTGTATATAAGCTTATGACATCAGATTTAAAAACTATAAAGTATGTTCCTTAGCCAGCTGCCCATCTTCATACGAGTATCATGCTGCTCTTAACTCCTTTTACCACTTCCTAAAGACTAATAAAAAGAAGATTATCAGTATCATAAAAAAGACAAGAGAGTTTTGCAGACTTCTCAACAGCTTGTTTCTGTAGTCTTGCAAAGGTGCACTAATGTACTTTGTTTTGGTGGGCTGCTGGTTACATTAGATAAACTGCAGTATGCTGAACTGTGTACATGACAGTGAGCACACTCATTAATGAAGAGTTTTTCGTTTCTGCTCAATTGAATTCCAACTAAATGAAATTACAAAATATTACCAAAAATATATTTTTATTGAAAAATGTTTGATACTGATGCTGCATATGTACACGTTTGCATTCTTAGCTCACTTTGAATTTGGAGACATAAAAATGATTTACATTTGTTATAGTAGTGTAAGCAATTTGACTTCTTTCACTGATCACTTAAGGAAAGTACAGTTACTGTAAATGCACTAAAAATGCAACAGTTTATACACTGGACTACTTGGAAAAATTAAAAATCTTGCACTGGAAACTGCATTAAACACTAATAGTTCCAATTCCATTGTAGTGTATTTATCTCTTCCATAGTACTGATCGGTGATCATACAAAGCAAAGATAATTCTTTCCAAAAAGTGTGATAAACACCTTTAATTAATTTAATTACAGATGTATGCAGTATTTAGCTGGCACCTAATTAAAGTAAATTAGTACTTTATACAGATACAGTGCATTATTTTCTGGTACTCATACATAAAATTATAACTTTATTTATGGAGCATATATTGTGCTAAAATGCATCACAAATGTGTTTTCAACCAATTGAAAAGTTATAGCAGATAAGTCAAACAAATGCAACAAATAAAAATACAAATAACCAACATTAAGTATATGACAAAACTTAAAAATAACAGTAGGTCAAACAATTAAAATCCATCCATTATCCAACCCACTATATCCTAACTACAGGGTCACAGGGGTCTGCTGGAGCCAATCCCAGCCACCACAGGGCGCCAGCCCACCGCAGGGCACGCACACCCACACACCAAGCACTCACTAGGGATAACTTAGAATCGCCAATGCACCTAAACTGAATGTCTTTGGACTGTGGGAGGAAACCGGAGCACCAGGAGGAAACCCACGGAGACACAGGGAGAACATGTACGCCCCCACTGGTCTCTCTTTGAACTGCCTTTCCCAAGGTTTTTTTTTTGGGAGTTTTTCCTTGTCTTCTTAGAGAGTCAAGGCTGGGGGCCTGTCAAGAGGCAGGGCCTGTTAAAGCCCATTGCGGCACTTCCTGTGTGATTTTGGGCTATACAAAAATAAATTGTATTGTATTGTATGCAAACTCCATGCAGGGTGGACCCGGGAAGCGAACCTGGGTCTCCTAACTGTGAGGCAGCAGTGCTACCCCACTGCGCCACCATGCCGCCCAACAATTAAAATGATATTTAAATCACACTTAAAACGAAAAAGTCATTCCACTATTTAGAAACATAGAAGGTGAAAGCATCCTCTCTCAATACATGAGGGAATTGCAAAAAGAAATAAACATGAAGACACAGACCCTTTTTGACTGATACTGGTTTAAACAGCCCCTGACATATTCAGGGCTAAATCAAGTAGAGCTTTATAAGTGAATGTAAGAAACCTAAAACTACACACAAATTTTCCACACTATCAAGAAAAAATGTTTTGGAGCACATTTTACTTTTATAATGTGTGCTCCATAAGGGACATTTAGATTGCAGCTCTTTCTGAAGTTTTAATCATATTTTGGCATCTCAACTTATGATTATTAAACAGGTTTCAAATGGGAGTAAAACAGTGAGCTGCCAGCAGTTTCCTTTTCTGAAAGACTTTGGGCCCTGGTTGAATTTCCAGCAGGAAATCGTTCTGTATCCTATTTGCATGATTTTCCTGTGTTTGCTCACCACTTTATTTGTATAGTCCACAAGGGAGAATTTAGGTAGACTGAAAAATCAAAGCTGGCCAGATGAGGATGTGTATATCGATGTTCCTTGTTATACACTAGTGTTCCATCTTGGGTTTGTTCCTACCTTACATTCTTTTCCCGAAATTGGCCTTGGCTCTCCCTACAACCCTGCACTGAGCAAAGTTCTTCTAAAAATGGACTCATGTACAGTTTCAGTGCTTTTAAAAGGTATAACTAGGTAAGAGGTAGAGGGACTGACAAGGATACATAAAGCTAGGAACTAAAAGAGTCAGCAATACAATTTTCAAAAATCTGTATTCACTCTGGTTCAGACACATGCAAAAAGGTATAATATATCCAACCTGGTATTTTTATTCTATTTTTAAAATATTCTGTGTTTTTCTTTAGTCACCACTTAAAAATTAACTGTTTTTTCTGGCAATCCATAAAAGCACACTGTTGCATGAACAGAAGAAAAAGTATTAATCTACATATTCTTAATACAGATATTTAACTTCATAAAGTAGAACAGTTTTGTAAGGTTTTTAGTACTATAAATCGCCGACAACAGCAATTTTATGAGGCATCCAAAACACAGATTGCTTTCTGTTTCTAAAAAGCAAAATGTTTAGAACTGAATGAAAAGTGAAAAGAACAAAAAAGAGTAATTAGTCAGACTTAAATAACAAGAGGAAATGGGGAGAGTGGGTGTTGGCATTAACAACATTCACAGAGATTGAATGGTCCACCTCCCAGTCAGTCTTAATGCATGGCACTAAACTTTTCTTAATAATATACCAGAAGACAGAATGTCCTAGTAACTAGTAAAACTGCTTACATGTCCTGCACATAAATGACAACAGAACAAAACAAAATTTCTTGAAAATATAAAGAGTGTTGGTCAAGCTAGAGCATGTAGTGTAATAGTTTCAAAAGAGACATCAAACAATACCTAAAGTAACCCTCCCTAAACAAAACCCCCAGCAGGAGGAAGTTAGCACACAGGGAAATGTGTCTCCGAGGTCTACAGTTTTAACTTCCAAACAGAAAGAGAGAGACAGGGCCATTCTAAACAGTAGGGAACCAGGCTTCAAAGGTTGCCATGGGCTGGGAATGAGGCTTTACTCAGGAAAGTCTAACCAGCATATCCCTTTAACAGTAGCAGTTTTGTTGCTTTTTCTGTGTCCCCCTCTGTCTCCCTCTTTTTCTCTGTTAAACACACACACACGCGCATGCCTCGCAAAGGGAATCTGTAGTCCCAAACAAATACTTTTAACAGAAAATATATATTTTTTAAATAAACCCTATAGATTAACAAATGATTTGGAAATTAATGGAATAAAATGATCTTTTAATTATACTACAGATAAATAGACAATTCTATTTTTGTATAAGTTCATGCCCAACACAACTTTAAGCCATTTCAATAACCATTGAGCAGGGCCAGACTGTTGTAACCTGAGTTTTCACTGACCCTGAGATGCTATATGGCCAATATTTCTATGGTCAGCATTCTTGTGTTGAGACAAAGGGTAAAGCTTATAACCTAGTTATTACATGGAGAAACACATTAGTTTCTCAAAAACAGTCTTCACTTTGCCATGATACAATTTGAAAAATAAAAATGATTCTATTCAAGTGTGAATTTCTGGGGGTAAATTCTGTATCAATGTTTGCTTTTTGTCTAACACCAAAAAATTATATTCTGCTAATGCTATATAGCAAGTTGCTCTTCTGCAAAAATTAACAGTCTGTTCCAAGAATAGAACAGAAAACAACAAAAAAATCAGGTTTGTGTTTAAAGCACATAAAGCATGATGCTCTACCTGAATTGTCATTTTGTTTTGGTACATTTATATTTAGAACTCCTGCTTTACTTATAGTGATTATTTACTAATCTGAGATATTTAGTTTGCTATGATTAGAATCTGCTGACAGCTGACTCCTCTTGAGAAGAAGATTTGCAAGAATAGTGTAAACGTTGATGGTTTTTGTGAGAAAATCAATTAATTTTCTATGCAATAAATATTGTTAATATACTGTACTTACTACTGCTGAGGTATGTAAGGATTTGTTGATTGGATTAATTCCATTGCTGTTAGTTGATGTGATTTGGAAACAATATTTTTCTTTTGCATATGCATAACATTCTGCTGAATTTATTCATAAAACTGAGTTACAACTGCTTTTGTTGTCAGAATGTTCAAATTCTTCAATTACAACCTTACACTGAAGTCAAGCACAGTGCATCAAGTCTCAAAAATAAAATTAAAATTTA
The DNA here is from genome assembly GCF_900747795.2 of Erpetoichthys calabaricus. NCBI lineage: Eukaryota > Metazoa > Chordata > Cladistia > Polypteriformes > Polypteridae > Erpetoichthys > Erpetoichthys calabaricus. Next base: position 117,897,702 of record NC_041399.2, on the reverse strand, counting down.
TGATCATAATTAATCCAGGTCTTAAAGCGTAAGTTAATGTAATTTTGAATTCAAAGTTATTCTTCTCAATCATGATATATATTAATTTGCCAAATAAAATTATGTTCTAAAGTGAAGTGTTTTTTTTTTTTAAATTATTAAAATTACTTTGTTTATTTTTGCAGGTTACAATAGTGCTCTATCGAACCTAGAATTCATGACAGAAGTAGTCCAAAAAAAAAAAAAAAGAGTCAATTTGTTAAGCGAAAAATGTTATTGAATATTGATCCACATCTTGAGATTACACACATATTGCAAAAACAAGGTTTCCATGTTGTTTAAAGAAAAAAGCAAACCATTGTACTGAGATTCATACTGTACATTTTAAAAGGAGACTGGTCATTAGTCTCTTGTCTTTGCCAACTTCCCTGTTTGTCTTACTCCGTGGTATCCTTGCTCTGTTTTTCAGTTTCAGTGAGACAAAATATTGAACTCGTCTAGCAGGCAATGAAGTGACAAAAACAAAACAGATATCGCAGGTATAGATCCAGTGCTTGAATGGCAGAAAGCTGGTACTGCGTATTGGTGTGCACTGCCTGACATCAGGCCCTGCATATATCCATCCATTCAACTTCCTCACACACTTACCCAGGGTAAGGTGGTGGTCCAGCTGGAGCCTGTCCCAGCAAGCATCTGACACAAGGCAGGAAAAATCCCTGGAGTGAGTGCCTGTCCATCGTAGGGTGAATACACACAAACCTATATAGCATCACCAATTCACTTAAGTTTAATCAGTTTGAAGTTTAGTAAGTTCATTAAATTTTAACATAGGCAGAATGGGCTATCATTTCTGCCTCACAACATCGGGTTCTACATAGAGTCTACATGTGTTTACAGACTGACCAGAATCAAAAACTTTTCCATCTCAAAGTGGACATATCTGGTAAGTTTTAAAGCTTTTTCTGTGGCATATGGATACAGGGTTCTATTAAGGCCTATTGCAAGCTGCAAGAACAGACAAAATATTTTTTAAATTTATGAAAAATGCTTCAGTTTAGAGCACAACTTCACTGGACAAATTAATATATATCATGAATGTGAAGAAAAATGCCAAAATAAAAATACCCAACTTATCCTTTAATTTTGTACTTTGGCTTCATTCAAATTTATCATGGTACTACTCCTTGTTCCCAATGCTGCACAGCGAGGCCCTCGGTTCCCTTGCAATTCTAAACTAAATTAAGCGAGTTCAATAATTGATAGACAAACACTATGTATATTACAGACATGTAAAACCAGACGAACAGCCAAATTCACATTTACATTTCTAAATAACACTAGATTTACTTTTATTGTTTAACTCAATCAATTTAATAAGCTGCCAGTCCAGTGGCATCACTCACCAATATAAGACATCTTTATTTATACTGCTATATGTATAAACATATTAGAGGACATAACTCCATTTACCAGCATATAAGAGGATTGTCAGTGCTAAGTGATTACTAAGTGCTATCAACCTTACAACCTAGTGGACATACAGGTATTTACTTCTAAAACTCTTTATTTAAGGATATTTACATTTTAGCTGTTTAAAAATAATACAGATTCACAGCTTTATAGTACTATATGTAATATATCTATTTTTGATTGCAGTATAAGACAGATATATTCAGTTATATTCGAGATAAACATTTCTGTGATAAACAAGCATTCCACCTCAGTGTTTTTCACCAGCAAGCTTGCAATTTTAAGCCACCATGTTTTACTCATTCTTAACCTATTGCACAAGCTGACACGTGACAAAAGAGTAGGAAGATTAATTAATGAGTTGGGAACTTAACTTTCATCACTAGTTGGAGGAAGCCTCATTTCATTCATGCATGTATGTCACTTAACAGAACATGGACTTATGAAATTCAAAATAAAATGATTCATGCCCTTTAAAGTCTTGAATGTTATTGATTTTTTTTATACTGAATCATATACATGATACAACCATTTTCAGATTTATTTATTTTCATATAAACATTTAAAAATCATGTGTTGTCCATGGGCTAAACTATTTCTTTTTTGGTACTTATCATTAAAAATGGCTCCAACTCATCTCTGTCAAATTGGTTGTGTTGCTCTAGACTCGTACATCGGAGTGCTTTTTTCCTTGACAGATTGACAAGCCATAGTACAGTCCCAAGAAATCTGATGTTACAAGCTGGTGCTGCAAGTGATTTAGTTTTGCAAGTGCTTCTGGATGATGCTCATCTGATGGGTAGACAGATGAATTTACAAATGGTGGCAGATGTATACAGTAGTTGGTGATTTCCTGGGGTATTCACAGAACACTGCACAACATCTTCTTTTATGACCAAACAGTTAACATTAAATAACAAATCTTGTTTAACCAAACAGATCTCTGCAAAGCTCTGTGCTATACTACCTCCAGTCTCTTTTTTTGTCTATATATCCTTTAAAAATGTCTCCATTATGCTTCAGCCTGCCCAAAACATGTGACTTCTTTTGCAAGGCATAGTAAAAGTGCATGCTGTTTCTCAGACGTTGCTTCCAAGCGCTGAAACAAGTCTCCCAACTCAAACTGACTTCCGTGTATCAGAGTTCAGCGAGTTCTTAAAAACACACTTGTTTATGGAGAACTTCAGCATTCTAACCTTCTCAGTTTTCCTCTCCTAGATATTTAAAACTATGTTGACCATATCAACCGTAAAGCAAGTTTCTTGTGTTCTGTTTCATAAAATATGTCTGCTTTCTTTCTGTCACTGTTAAATGATAATACCAAGCTATGTGGATTGGCAGAATATCTAGAATCTGCTGAATCATAACAGAAGGACTTGGACAGCATACAAGTTTGGCCAGATTTGAGGCATATGAAATTCAATGTCAGTAAATGTAAAGCATTATATTTAAGAAGTAAAAATGTTAGGTTTGAATACACAATGGGAGGTCTGAAAATCGAAAGTATGCCTTATGAAGAGGATTTAGGATTCATAGTGGACTCAATACTATCAATTGCCAGGCAATGTTCAAGAAGCTACTAAGGTGGCTAACAGAATATGAGGTGTAGAGTACAAGTCAAAGGAGGTTAAGCTCAAGCTTTATAACGCATTGGTTAGACCTCACCTGGAAGCACTAAAAAAATTCCAGAGAAGAGCGGCTAGGTTGATTCCAGGGCAA